>NC_080722.1:26666129-26853629 GCF_019097595.1 Hemibagrus wyckioides | reverse complement strand
GGTGGGATTTGAACCCATAATATACAGATGTTTAAAACAAAAGGTTAACTGTTGCACCAGATGTTTGGTTGTTGTTGTGAAACTTAACATGTATACTTTGAAGATATAAACATTTGTATGGAAAAAAGTACATTTTTTTCTAAAAATAACTTTTCTTTAAAGAATATTGCCCCTAGTAGGCTAGGTAAAAACAGAAAAACTACAAATTCCTAAAGTTCTGTGTGTCTAATTTCATATGGGGCCATGAACCATTACTGAATGGCATGACAAAGAAAATCAATGAAGAACACGGACTCAGCAAAAACAGGCACAAACTCCATTTTTGTCGTCTGGTAAAATGAGTTCATTCTTGTGCTGCTCTTGTGTTGTGTGTGACACCAAATTTCACCATATAGTAGTCAATACTAATGTAATGGCACACCTTTTGACCAATCAGAATGGAGAACTTCAGAATGCTGTAGTGTAAATAAATCTAGTGTTTCTGAATATAATTCAGCTTTCATCACCAAATCTTCTCTTGCTATATATTTCTAGATATTTGTCTGTATATTTCATGCACTGGCTCACACTGCGTCTGACCCCACTGTGTATTTTTGACCAAAACTGAAAATGTCCCTATCTGGTGCTGTGGGTGAAGCTCTGCGGTATTTGCATGGGATTTTGACAGACAAATTACACCAAACCACAATCACAGCCAACACCCAGTGGTGTTAGTGGAGCAGTCTGAGAAACACTGAAGTGCTGTTATTTTGAAGAAGAAGTTGTCACAGATGCATTGCAGTAGAAATTCTTATTTTCATTTATTCCAGCTTTGGAAGTTTGGGTCAGAGCACAGGGTCAGCCATGATACAGTGACCCTGGAGCAGAGAAGGTTAAGGGCCCAACCCTGGCAGCTTGGCAGTGTTGGAGCTTGAACCACCAACCTTCTGGTCAGTAACCTAGAGCCTTAAATACTAAGTAACCGTAAGTGACAAATACCGTGCACCATAGATGGGACTCAAACCCACAATCCCTGGCTAAGAAGGCTAATGCCTTATTTAGTAGGGCACTTGGGCAGGCATATAGCACATGTTCTAACAGATAATTTTCCTTTTTTCATTTATATCAGATTAAGAGAGGTCTAAGCAGTGGTTCAGGCAAAACTGTTAACTTGTGTCATTTCTGAACTTATATTCTATTGTCGTAAAACATAGGTCTTTCATACTTCAGAAAGCAAAGCAGACAGATGACCACTGATTTTCTGTAAAGACTGGAAGATCTTCAGCTGTCCAGTTCCAGAGACTTTTTGCCAACTGCAGCTTCAGGTTTGTGTTCTCGGATGTCAGGAGTGAAACCCGACGTGGTTCTGTTTCAGCAGATTCGGCACGTTTTGCGTTCTGCAATGCTTTTTCCTTCTGCGCTTGTAAAGACTGCTTCTTTGAATTATATTTAAATTTGAGTTTGGCTCTTTCCTTCTGTCCTGTCTAGCCAACAAGGCTAGTGATGAGAGTGATGAGAGTTCCAGCCAGAATTAAGACATCAGGATATTTAGTCACACAGCACCATCAGACTAATAAAGTGACCAATGGTAACAGTCTTTACCCATCGACAAGAGCTAACTGATAAGTCATGTAGGTATAACTATATATCTCATGCATCAGTTCACTGATCATACAGTGCGTACACCATCTTCCCAGCTTTACCTTCATCTCCTTTCACATTTATTTGTTGGACAAGCCTTTTAATCTACACATCGAACAAGATACAATCCAAACATGAAGGTACAGTAACTTATGGAGAGTCCACAAGGTGGCGCTCCTGGGGCACTAATCCACCCTGTTTTGTCTGAGCAGTGCTGAGTGTGAGTGCGCTTCATGGAAAATAGGCTTCAAGCACTTTTAGTGCCTGTTCTGTCTAAAACATTTCCCTTACAATGGAACACATACACTTTCCCATACACTTATTGAGAATAAACGCAGTAATCTGAACCATATTGAATCTTTAGCATTTTCAGAGCTCCAGGAAAAGCTTGGAGCTGTGAGATGACATTTCTGAAATGAGATAAAATCACTGGCATGCTGTTGTTCAGTCTGTGATTCTGAAAAAGAATAATGATCATAAAGGATTGATACAAATCTGTTTTTAATTTTTTTAAAGCTTAAATGCAGATTACTGAAAGACTAAGGCTTGTGGATTTGTGATCAAGATTTGTGCATTAGTTCAAATGTAACCTACACACATACACACACACATACACACACACACACACACACATACACACACGTACACACACACACACACATACACACACATACACGTGTGTGGTCTCCAACACTGCAGAGCGTGTGACCCTGTGCATGACTCTGGAGCATCTGAGCCATAGCCAGAGAGGTGAAGAGCACTCTACACAAAGGTTCCAGCAGTCCTTGGACGCAGCGCGAAACACCTGTTTAATTTCCCTTTCCAGCTCGTCTTCACTCCAGCCAGGACAGCAGATAACACTAATGCTGATTTTCTGGAATCAATCAACCAGTGTTCAGAGCAGGGGTGTGGTGCACTTCACGTCAGTCCGTTCATCAAATCCTTCTCATACTCATGAGCCTCTTTCACTGAATGGTCAGATTTACAGTGACGGAAAAAGGTAAACAGACCTGTGCCAAGTGTGTGTGGAAATGACCAAACTCAGTTGAGCGTGCAGAACACAGAGCTGGCACTGGATATGTGTTGGGGAGTTCATCTAGTGATTATTTCCTCATTTTGTTCATTAATCCAAATATCCAATATTTAGCAGCTCACACCTACGAAAGAAATATCACTCACAATCCTAAAGAAAGGGTTTTGAATCCCTTTCTCACTTTGGTTGTTGGAGCTCTGCTTGGTGTCCCACATGCCTGTAATACCGTGGAAGCACTGCTAAGCATGCTGAGGCTTTTCACAAACTCACTGTTTAATCTGTTTCCACCTTGACAGGGTTCTTATAAAAGCTTTAGCGAACAAAGAATACCATTGATTTTGGATATTGCTTACTCTTATCTTGTATATTCTTGGGCAGATTTGCTGTTACAAGTTGGCACCCAATTTATTAATCTATATTTTAATCTGTTTATTTGTTCTTGTCCATTTTGCAGAATGCAGATTGGTCTTATTTCCTTTAAGTCCATTAAACCATCCTTCACTCAACTTGTCGTTTCAGATCCGTGTATGATGACCAGCCGAACGCACACAAGCGGTTTATGGAAAAACTGGATGCCAGAATACGAAACCATGACCGAGAGATCGAGAAGATGTGCAACTTCCACCATCAAGGTTTCGTCGATGCCATCACGGAGCTCCTCAAAGTCCGGGCGGATGCAGAGAAACTGATGGTAAGGAGAAGATTTACCATCAAACATGCTGAAAAATAGCATCTCGTGTCCTGGACATCCGTATCAACGTGAAATGAACTCAAAATAGATTCGTGATATTCCGAGGATCTTGCAGTTTTTCAGAATCACCGCAGATTTTACACGGAATTGGGCCGAGAGATGCGTTGTGTGAAGTCTTCATGACGTGTGTTCAGAAAAAAGCCTTCTTTGATTCACTGCATAGAACGCGAGTACAGCTATCACAGAATACTTTCTAATACTGTTCTTGCTGTGACCGCTGTACTCATGTTCTACGCAGTGACCCGAAGACGAAAAAATTCCATCTAATCCTGAAGCAACTGAAATCTTGCGGGTCATAAATTTACACACACCTAGATTCTAAAAATAACAATTAATAAATATTAAGTTTTTATTAAAGCATTTTAACAAATTAAAAAAAGAATCTTGGTCAGTCTGTATTTAATAGTGTGTGTGTGTGTAGCAATGGTAACATATTAAGATTTTGATACTAATACAGCATTAAGGGACTCTACAAAATTATTTTTTAGCCAAAAAATATATGGATAATTTAATTTATTCTGATCATTATATTGCCCAGGGTTTTGTTTGCCAGTGTTCTGAAAGTTAATCAAGTCTTGGTCAGTCCGTACGATCGTAACCCTTCTCAGCTTCAGGAATGTCAGAGGCTTCAGGGCAGGATTAAGTTGGGATTCAAGCTCTGTTCATTTCCTGGCTTTAACATTAAACAGAGTTCACTGAACCGGCCGTGAAACAGGATGATCTGTTTACTTCACTAAAAAACAAGTCTTGAAGTGATTTATATTTCCAGTTATTTTTATGGGTGACTTTTTTTTAAAGGTATGGGCAATGTGAAAACAAATCTGTTTATATTTTTATAATTAGATATACATTATATATTTTTTGTTTATTATTTGATGATAAATGTATGATATTTCTTGGTATTTCTTACATTGGTATTTTCTATAAGAGTAGCTCGGGCAGTAGTGTAGACTTGGAGGAACAGCAGGCAGTTGAACTCAGGGACTCATGAACACACGCTCTCACTGACTCTCTATAACTACTATAAAGTAAGTATTGATGTATTAGATGTATTGGACAAAAATAAAGTCACTCTTTTTTGTCCAGATAATCATCTAAAAAAAAAAATCCGACATCAGATGTTTCATAGGAAATCATAAGAGTGTTGCCCTGAGGCCACAGTGTACTGTAATAGAAGCACATAGGCACATATCAGGCATACTAGGATGGTACAAGTATATATTATTTGTTAGGAAAAGACTTAAGATTATCGTATTGATAAGATTATTGTATTTGCCATTAAGATTTTGTAATGCAAGAATTACAATTCACATGTTTTCTATAGCACTTCAACAAGGTATAAACACAGGTGGAACTGCCAGATGATGAGAGTGAAGATCATCGTCATACAGCGTTGAGGAAGATGAGATCACAGTGACAGTCCAGCAGGGAGAGATTGAAAGTGAGGATGGAGATGAGGATGAAGATGAAAGTACCACAATGGTAGAAATTTAGCCAGGATGTTCAGGCATTATAAATGTGCATTGCTCAAAATGTGCTACCTATCTGTGTTGTGTTGTTCTGTAGGTGCATTAGTGAGGAAGGAGGTTTTGTGTGTATGTGCTTTTGTACATGCAGGTCTTTGTGTGTGTGTGTAAGAGAGAGAGAAAGAGAGAGTGTGTGTGAGTGTGTATGTGAGTGTGTGTGTGTAAGAGAGAGAGAGAGAGAATGTGTGTGAGAGTGAGTGTGTGTGTGTGTGTGAGAGTGTGTGTTTGTGTGTGTGTGGGGGGGGGTCAATAGCAACATGTTAAGCTTTATAAAGAATTAAGGGACACTACAAAATAGTCATTTTGGCACAAAAAGTCTTGCATTCATTATCTTGGGTGGTTTATTCTCCAGTCGATAATTTACCTGTACAGCAGACGGCCTTATCCGGTGCAACTTACATCTATCTCACTTATACAACACAGCAGTTTCGAGTTAAGGGCCTTGCTCAGGGGGCAGCAGCCTGGCCGGTGGTTGCCCTGAGATTTGAACTCACAAACTTCACAACCAATACTGTGCAGAAGACTGTTTGGCAAAGACCAGCACTCTTTAGCTCTCTTTACACTTTGCAGAGGGAAAGATGTGCAGGAGTGGATCACTGACGCTTTTAATTATATAAAGCATATTCAGATAACAAGATAACCCCGGTGATGCGCGGTCACCGTCCTTTCTTTTTCTGAGGAGTAATGAGATTTTTAATAAATCCTGAAATGCCCTTTCTTTTTACGATGACCTAATGAGACGTCCTATGTGGGAAAGTCCTCGGTCCTTGCACCTGCACCGCTGTACTGCTGCAGAGTGTCTACATTCGCTCTCCATCACCCATCCGTCCAGTAAAAAAAAAAAAAAAAAAGAGGAATGTTTAATTACCAGAAAATGCAACCCGCTTCTCCTGCCAGACAATGAATAGCGCATAGAGCTCATTGAGGTTATCGAGAAGGGACCAGTGGTCAATTGGGTCGTTGATTTGAATTGTTTGACAGAAGAGGAGGAGCAAACAGAGTTCGAAAAATCCCAAGTGGAATCGAGAAGTTTGTCACAGAATCTGTTAGAAAGGGCTGTCATAAGAGATTATCGCGCTTAATAGCTCGATGCCGAACAAAAGTTCAAGTTCCCGCTGCACATTTTAATTTGAATTTGCATCCCTTTGTTCCTGACTCCTCATCAAGCATGATCTGATCATGAGGGTAAGCAGCTACAACGGGGCATTGTGCGCTGATTTGTCTAACAAAAGTGATCTTATGTTCTAAGGGCCAAGTGACCGACACCAATCGAAGACTCCAAGACGCCGGACGAGAGGTACGGTACGCTGCGGCTTTTGTGAACGCCTTTGCTGTTAGAAAAGATGGGACAATAGTGCAGAGAGAGTGAACTGTCTTATTAATATTGACGGCTCTGTACTCTTTGACCTTCCCTCCTGTTAGGTGACGGCTCAGACAGAAGAGGTGATTTGCTGCAGGGTTCAGCAGAGGAACATGGCCACCACTGTGGAGAAACTGCAGCTCTGTATCCCTGGTACACTTTGCCATGTTCAACATGCGCACACACACACACACACACATCTCTATTACATTATAATACATCACATTTTATTACAAACTTAATAAGTATGTAGTGACAGAGCTCAAATAGGAAAATCTTACAGTGATCCTACTGACCAGTTACTGAAACCAGTTTATTAGGTACATCTACCTTGGATTAACATTCCTTATTAAAGCTTTTATTTATTTAAAAAAATGGGAGGTCAACATGTTTCCACACACTTTTCCAAACACGTTTCACTTCAACAGTCAGTGCAAAGCAGTTTCCTAAAAAATACCTGCAATTTCTTGAAATTCTGTTTGCCACTGATTTCTTTACTCTTGCTTTTTGTTTCAATTTATTTGTATTAATTATTACTCTGACATATCTTGTGTTGTTGTTTGGAGTTAATGCTCTTTTGCTCTGTCCTGTTTTTCTGTCTCCTTCATACAGTTTTGGAAATGTACAGCAAATTAAAGGAACAGCTCGAATCTAAAAGGTAACAGTCCTTGTTTTTGTCACATGCTTTATTTTAACAGGGTCTGTACTTGCTGCTCCGTTGACATACGGCTCTGTTGGAATTGTGCCACATTGGTCACATTGCTTTAGGTCGAGGAAAAACAGCTGAAAGATGTTAAGCCACGTTCAGAGAAGAGGCACAGGGTCAACATGAGGTCACAGCGAACCTCAAAATAATGACCCTCCTTTGTCCATCAGCGTTGTCCCAGCCGGTCATAACACATCATAAATGAGTAACCTATTCAAACGCAAGGACAATTGACCTTGTATCTGCCCTTCTTCACAGCACTAGCCCATCGCAGGCCTCCTTCAAATGGAGGCAATTAGCGCAGCGCATACTTCCGTTAACGTGCGGGTCGCTCCTGCTCGCTAATGACCTGCTCTATTCACGCAGGGACGCTTTCTCAGTAACGCTTCCTGAGAAGGGCACCGAGCTCCATTCAGTGCAACATGGTTGGTTAATGGATGTATGACAAAGCCGAGTGGAATGAGAGTGTTATCGCGATAAACGTCGTAAACATCATTAGGAAGCTGCTTCGGCTTTGTTTAGTTTTTCTTCAAGTTTCATTTTCTAGTGTTTACTTTTTTGGATGATTCTGAGCATAGTACTCTTTATGAGAAATGTTTCCTTCATGAGAAAAGTTACAGGTCACAGTTACTGTTGGATGTCACTGTGAATTCTAAATGTGAATTCTGACAAACAGAAATACAATAAAAATAATAATAGAATGATATTTCCATTAAGTATTTTCTGGAATGTTTTTATTTACTTTCAAAATTCTCCACAGATTTTGCCCCTAATTTAGTCACAGCCAGTTCCCACCTCAGCTTTCTGTCAGGGAGTGTGAAGGCTAACATGTGCTCCCTCTCAGCTATGTGATCTTCTCATCTTGCTCTCTTCGGCTCCTGGCTACAGATAGCTGTGGCATCATCGGGATTCAAACTCATAATCTCCAGATGAAAGCATTTCTATATCCATCAGTTTAGGTAGCTCATGTTCGGAGCCAGTTTAATAACATGCCTGAGAACAACCAATTTGGAATAAAGACATATAGAGACTGACAGTTTTTAATTTATACATGTTTTATTTATTAGGTGTGAAGTTGAATGCAAATGAAATCAATAAATAGCTTGTAGACAGTAAACATGTCTTTCAGTGGAATATTTAAGTGCACTTTTTTCCCTTTTCACATTTGAACATGTGCGAGAAAATTCACCTCAGTTCAGTTCATGGTCCATTACAACATGTGTGTGATTTTCTCAGGCTTCTACATGATATTTTGTGAATAAAAGAATATTGTACTTCAATTCTATACCGAAATTGAACACAATTGAGCTTAAAATTCAAACACAGGCAATATTATTTGAAGTTCTTTTCTCATTGTATTTCTGGTACAACACCAGATGGACATTGAGGAATACTGTGAAGAAAACTATTTTAGGAACCATAATTTATGTATGCTTTACATAAACTTCAACTTATTGTGTTCTGGAGTAGTTCTGTCATTTGAATTTTTTGTATTCTCCATACCAGATACTACGCTGCACTGAAAACCATGGAGCAGCTGGAGAACATTTATATTCCCAGAGTGAGCCAGTATCGCTTCTGTCAGATCATGGCTGAGACACTGCCTAAACTCCGCGAGGAGATCAAGGAGATCTCTATGTCAGATCTGAAAGACTTCCTGGAGAGTATCAGAAAGCACTCGGATAAGATCGGTGAAACGGCAATGAGACAGGTAAGAGTTTGCTTTGGAGTTCGGAGACTCATCTTCACATTGATTTAAAAGTAAACAGAGTTTTAAAAAGACCTTTGAAAAAAGTGCAGCATTTTGAAGGTTGTACATCTCAAAATAGAAAATAACACTGTCCCTCCTGGAGCCAGCTTTTATAAGGCTCTTGCTGACTGTTTGAAAAAAAAAACACAAATATAAACATCGTGACTGAGATGAATCCGTTAGGAGAATCCTTGGAATTTCTTAGTTTTTGCTGTTCAGGGAGCAAGTTTTTCTAACCCGGCACTGATGTTCTGATCCAGGCCCAGCAGCACAGGACGTTCATCAGTGCTGTGCAGAAGCAGGCGAATCTCGGCTGTGCCAAACCCCTCTACAGCCTCAATGGCAGAACGTCACTCCAGCACAACGGCCTGGCTGCAGAGGAAACAGTCGATGAAGAGGAAGCTGATGATGAAGTATGGTGGATTCGAATTATCCCTACACACAGGCGAGATAGGAACAGGTCAAAAACAAAAATATACATACATATGTATATATGTAGACGTCATGTGTCAGACGCTTGGAGGTTGAAGGCAAATAAAGAGATTTATTTATTTATTTAAAAATCGTTACAAAAATTGGAACAGTTAAAATATTAGGAACTGCTCAATAAATTAGGTTCATCCGCATTTTTACAGACATTAGTCAGTACCTGAGAAGTTGACCACAGCATCAGTATGCATTTTGTAGCCAGAAAAGTACAGAAATCACTGTCAAAGTTTACAGCAAGGACAGTACAATCTAGGAGATATTCAATCATACAATCAGAGACATGGTGAAAGTTTTTCCAGTAATGATTTTCTTGTTTGAATGTGATATTCTGTGATCCAACACCAGCCTGTGCTTTTATGTGTTGAATTTATACAGAGTTGAATTTCTAGCTCTGTACCAAAGTCAAACTCATACTAATTCTGCATGTCTCGTCTTCCTCAACAGGTGCTAACGGTGCAGGATCTGGTGGACTTCTCGCCCGTGTACCGCTGTCTTCACATCTACACTGTTTTGGTATGTAGCACATCACACAACACAGCACCTTGGTTCTTTACACCACCAGTGGGCTGCTTTGAAGTTATGAAAGGATGTTTGGGTTTTTTTTATTATTCATTGAGGAACATTCCTGCAGGGCTCACTGCTCAGTCATCCACTCTCTGAGTTTACAGTGTGAAATCAATGAATTGCCTCTCTGCGAAGTAGCTCAACAAACATGAATGGCTCATATTGGCGCAGGGATTTTTATAGTTTAGACTGGCATGCCATCACTATTGTTGCTCTCTTGAACCTAGTGCAAACTATCAGGAGTTCAGAGTCAGATTATTAGTGCTTTGTTGCACTCCACTAGCACACATTTGGTCAGTGTTAATCCTGTGTCCTTAAACGCAGTGAAAAAATGCAGCGAAAGACTCCAGCAGCTAATAGGACCGACCGAGCCATAACCTTCTGTTGTTGTGAAAAAAAAACAAAAAGAGAGAAAGCCCTGAGATTTGGGTGTGCAGGTTATGATAAAACTACACACTTTAGCCACGAAAAGGCTCTGTTAATGATAGCTGAAGGCCTTTAACCACAGCATTATAATGACCTGAAGAATGTGCTAAAACTTCAGAATGAGAGCCAAAAAGATCTAGAGAGGTAGACTAGCTTGTGTACTTCAAATTAGCTTAAATCAAATCAGCCATTTCCCCAGTATAAAACTGAATGATTTTTTTTATGGTGGAAGCCTGAAGAGTGTGTAAGAATCTGTTGGGTAGAAGAGAGTCCAGGTCCTAATACTTAGGCTGAGAGTGTACTTAGTCTTAGTCTCCTTCATTCCTGCATTAAGTCTTGGGGTGGGTCTCAGTGCTTGGCCTTGATCCTGGTCTTGGTGCATGGTCTTGTACTGCATTTCAGTACTTAGTTTTGATCTGCATCTGTGATTTAACTGTCGGTAAGTCTTGGTCAGGGTTTTTGTTTTTTTTTTTGTTTTTTTTATTAGTCTTGGTCTGGGTTTCTGTGCTGTGTCAGGTCAGGGACTTATGGCTAGTCTGGCTTTGGGTCTTGGTAAAAAAAAAATGTGGCTTGTCTTTCACATCCTTTTTTGTTATGTCTTTTCAGTTTAGTGCAGAGAAAATGGCCAAGATTTGACAAGATAAGACTTCCTAATCCTTTCTGCTGTAATTCAGCAGAATAGTAAGCAATGATATGAGTCTTCATTTAGCAGCAGAGCTGATGGAAAAAGAGAGTAACTATTCCTATGATTCTGCACTGTTGCAAAATGTCATGATGCAGAAAAATTTATCATTCAACCCTTCAGCTCAGTTCAAAAACGTTTAGATCAGTGTTATGTGCATGCTCGGTAAGTAACTGAGAAATGGGTCTGCTTCCAACGGCATGATTTATTATTCCAGGTTAGAAAAGGATCCCAGCCAGACTCTTGATGTATCTCGCTCTACTTTGACTCTGTAGTGCTTGTCCTTCTTCGCCCTAGCTGTAACCCCTGCCTGCTCTCTCTTTCCTACAAAGATGTAAATGCACACTCATGTCAAAACATGTCAGACCTGACCATGTTTCACACACTTAACATCCTTCGATGCGATTCACAGGCCTGACACACCTGTAATTCCTCTGGCATCCAAAACGTGGAAACTCCCACTTTCAGGGTTTACGATTAGAGGATTTGTTGAACACTTTCCTGCTTTTGCACCCTTCGAGCTGCTCACTAGACATAGGATAAATCTGTCATCACAGGATGCTTGCATCACTACTAAAATACCTGATACCTTTTGTTAGGGTTCTGAAATGTTTTCTGGCATTTCTCACACTGTAGAGATGTGCGTTTCATTTATACTCAGTACCTGACAGCAGTGTCAGATTGTACATCAGTGTACAATTTTTTGGTTTGTTCCAGTTACACCTCTAATCTGCATATGCTCATTAAACCACATGGATATACTAATGTATTTTAAAGCTTTTGGTTTGTATTCTACTTTCATAACCCCTTTCTAGGCAAGTGTACTAGAAATAGTGTACTAATAAATGTACCTACGCTGATGTTATGCGTTGTGGCTCTATTCTAGGGTGACAGAGAGACATTTGAAAATTATTACCGAAAGCAGAGGAAAAAACAAGCAAGGCTGGTGCTGCAACCTCAGTCTAACATGGTGAGTGCTTTTGAGATCCCTCAACTAGAAACAGAAATTGAAACACTGCCCTCGCTTCTGTAAACGTGTCTCTTGTTTTGTTCCCAGCATGAAACAGTGGAGGGCTACAGAAAGTACTTTAACCAGATTGTTGGGTAGGTTTCTGCTTTTAATTTAGCATACAGGATTTTATTATTATTATTATTATGTTTATTACACTTTCCAGAAGGTGTCTTTAAACCGTTTATCTGTCTGCAGGTTTTTTGTTGTGGAGGACCACATATTACATGCCACGCAGGGTTTAGTCACCCGAGCGTTCACAGATGAGCTGTGGAACATGGCTCTGTCCAAAATCATCGCTGTTCTCCGCACACACTCTGTAAGTAGCGAATGCACTTTTTCTCACTCACTCACTCACTCACTCACACACACACACACACACACACACACACACACACACACACACACACTATACACCTTGATTTACTTTACCTCATGCATGAAGAGAAGAGGATTTATTTTTGACCCCCTCACTCATCCAGTTGTTACCTCCACAGCCTGGTCCAAGTCCCTCTCTCTTGTTTTGTGATTGAAAGTTATCTAGCAGCAGGAGTGGGCCGGCTTGACCTCTTTGTTCCGGCTGCAGGACTCAGGCTGTGAGCCCCAGCTATGGGGCGTTTGCATAATCCCTTGCTGATTTACAACTGACTGGGCCCTCCAAACACACCGTCAGCCCTTGTGGTTTAGAATATTCACATTTAATCTGCTGTTATTGTTGCAATCTGTCCTCATTAGGACCAACTGACCTCTCCATTAGATCAGATTGAATAGATGGCCACTGAAAAGGCTCACCAGGAAATGGTTCCAATTATCATTCTGAATGCCTTGTTTTGAAAATAAACTTCACAAAAAGAAAAAGAAAAAAGCATGATGGGGAACGATAGCCTCCTTAACTCTGACGCTGCTCTACAGAGAAAAATGTATTTCTAGATTGAGCATAGAGAACTGGTCACATTGGTCTGTATAATAAAGTCTTGGTGTGTATGTGATTACATCCCAGAGAAAGTAAGTGTCAGGATTTGACAGGGGTGTGTGTATTTTTGTGTTGGCGTCCCAGGGCTGCTATGTAAATGGCACGACACGAGGTGTGCTGCCTGAGGTGTGGACTGACGCTGTGTGTCACGGCTCGGGCGACACTCATTTAGCGACGTGATTTACGCACTCGCTCCCTGCTCCTCACTGAGGCAGCTAGAGGCAGGCCACTGCTCCTTATGTCAATGTTTAACAAGGGGACCATGCCAGTGTGAAGGATCATAAATCAAAAACGCAGCCTGCACGCATGCCAGTCTGAAGAGGACTATAAGCTCTTGAGGATCAGTTGTTCACAAAGTACATTCAAAACCTTATTAGACATTTATGTGTCCAATCTTACATAAAACATTAAAATATAATGAAATCTCCATGTGGGCTGCTCGGGCCGATTTCTATTTTATATCACATATCCACGTGACCATGCACGTCACTTACAAAGATGCATAATACTTCATCCTAAATGTACATGTAATGTGTGCATGTCCACTAGGGGACAGTATCACATGACCCAAACCAAGTTTTACAGAGGGGAAATAACAAAAACAACATTAGGAATAATGAACAGAAATCTGAATAAGTTTGTGTTTGAACAATACTTTCTTACTGAAAGTCTTTTTATTTGTCTGTATTCAGCGGTATCAAGACATTCAGGTATTAAAGCTCTCCGCATGAAGCACTGTTAAACTCCACAATTTCAGCAATCACAGAATGATGGATGCATTTTTTGCCATTGGCCATTATAATGGACTACAGCTGATAGGATTGGAGTTTTTTGTAAATAAATTGTATATAATAATGAGATCATATACATTATTCTCATACTGGTCATTTATACCTTTCTGATATGATTTTTGTCATTGGGGAGACTTTTTATTAATAACACCAAGCGGAGAAACTAACTGCATCAATAAGGTTGAAGCTGATATTATTTTTTTTTAAAAAGCTGTTGAAAAAAAGACACTGTCCCTGCTTGAAGAGACTACACTTTTAAGTGGAGGTCAGAAGAGGCCTGCTGATGTTGATCCACGATACTAGATGCAAGAATGAAAAGTTTTATTATTACCCCAAAAATTCCAGAGTAAAGTTTTGTTACGTTTCTGCGCATGTAACCAAACACACCTCCCTGAGAAGGTGTTGCTGAGACCTGACTGTGCTGAAGCCTTATAACACACGGTGTGTGTGTGTGTGTGTGTGTGTGTGTGTGTGTGTGTGTGTGTGTGTGAGAGATGAGTCAGAGAAAAGAGCTTCCATTCACAAACCCGGCTCTTGGTCACATCCCCCGGTTGGGTCAAACTCTGCGCACTGACAGGGGAGGGAGACAGCCTTGCTCTTATTCTGATGCTAATGGCTTTTAATGACTCATTAATACACTAGAGTACCAGTTAGCCATTTGGAGTGGGATATTGAATCTAACTTGGTGCAATAGTGCGTCATAATGCACGTTTACATATCAGGTGCCGATTTGACAGAAGATGCATCTCACTCAGCACCATAGGTCAGGCACCGGTGAAGACTCTGACACTAAAGGTTGGGCAGTGATGAGTTGGGATGATTTTCTGTTCTTTAAAGTACATTATTAAAATTACTTGTTATGGTGCGTCAAGCAAGATCATAGTCTAGTTAGTGTTATTTTTAATCAATAAACACATGAAAGTTGTTACCTTCAAACAGACTGTCTATAGAACATCAAATAAAGTTAAAGATCTAATGTAAGTAATCATTGGGGACCTACAAGAACCATATACACATATATTTTAGGGATTTTAGGGAGTGAATGTTCCAGTGCACTGGAAGGATTTTACGATTGATAATTCCCTGATCAGTAACATGACTACTGAGTTAGGGAGCTCACTGAGACACACAGTGCTGAAGGCAGAGCAGAACGACTTCATTCTGGAGGGAAAGTTAGAATGGATATAAACTTCACCAGTGTATATATGCATCGTATCACATTTTTGCAAATACTCCCATTTGTCTGTGGCAAAAGCACAAATGCTCTCTGGACTGTCTTTTTGAAAGCTTTTTGGACTCGTAGGCAGCAGGCCTATTATTCAATCACACACGATGATGAGCATAGTTAATGCTAATGTTCCAGCCTGTTAAATGCATTAATGAACTTATTTGAAATGCCCATGATGTCAGATGTATTTTTTGAGGCATGTTTTTTTTTTGAAACAGTACAATAGAAAATGTACAGTTAACTTGTAGTTAAGCCTAGAACTCCAGGTAGAAGTTAATGGAGGCAGAACTCAAGGCAGAAGTTGTGCTACTGTGTACTCTGTGCCAACACTGGAGACCCTTTACTGTCCAACAAATGTAAAATAAATATCTCCTTACAGAAAAGCTGTCAAAGGTTTTTATGCTTTGTAAAGTCCAGTGTGAGTGTGAATTCCATTTTGAGTCTGGTTCTCCTCAGGGTTTCATCCTGATATCGTCTCATATCAGGAGTTTTTTCTCAGACTGTCACCTCTGTTTATTAAGAATCCTTAAGGATTTTAAGGATTTAAAAATGAAATGTATTAATAAATTAAATAGTTCTTACAGTACTGTACAAATAGAATAGAATTGATTCTTATTGTACGGGGTCCCTGTGGATGAGCTGAACACAACTCATTTGAGTAACACTAGGGGAAGTTGAAGCAGAATCTTTAATGTTATATTTTGTTTCATACATTAATTTGTGTTTTTTGCCTCAGTCTTACTGCAGTGATCCTGACCTGGTCCTGGAGCTGAAGAACCTGATTGTTATATTTGCAGACACATTGCTGGTATTTCACACCTTATGTTCTCACGCTGCAAGGTTTCCTTACAGTTTGCACTGGTCACTCTGTGATATTGAATCTGTACACATGTTCCCTTCTGTGGTTTTCACAAGCTGGCTGTTTTTTTTTCCATCGTTGTGTTCATCGTGCAGAGTTACGGCTTCTCGGTGAACAGACTCTTCGACCTGTTGTTTGAGATTAGAGATCAGTACAACGAGACACTGCTGAAGAAGTGGGCGCTGGTGTTCAGGTAACAATGCAGCATTTCTGCTCTAGTCCTGTCCAGATGGGAAATGTCAAAATAACTTAAGTTATTTGAAATGTAGTTACATTTACAGCATTTGGCAGACGCACTTATCCGGAGATACTTACATTTATCTCATTTATACAGTTGAGTAATTTGGGGTCCTCGATCTTGCTCAGGGGCCCAACAGGGGCAGTTTGATGGGGCTCGGATTCAAGCTCACAACCTTCTGATCAATTAGCCTAACACCTTAGCCACTGAACTACCACTTCCCCAATATGTATCTATAACTAAATCATACACAAGACTGACCCGTGGGTGTTTAATGAAGGGGCAAAGACATGCCAAAATGTCAAAATTGTAATACTCGTTGACTGTAAAACATATTTCTTTGAAACTTTTTTCCAAAGACTAATTTGTAAGCTGGTTCCAGGAAAACTATTTTTAAATACATGTAAAGAATCTTTTCTAGATTTGCCACAATTCTTCATAAGATGAATTTTATTGAAAGTTGATTAATATCTGTATTTTTCCTTCACTGAATCTGATAATACATTTAAACAAACAAACAGTCCTGTCCAGATAAATGCTGCATCATGGAAATCTCATTTCTGTACCCTTTTGTTTGTTTCTTTTCTTTCTGGCAGAGAAATATTTGAGCTGGACAACTACAGCCCCATCCCTGTAGAAAACGAAGCAGAGTACAAGCTGGTGGTCAGTAGATTCCCCTTCCACGATGCTGAGATTGAAAAGGTTTGTTAGCCTCTCAGGTGGACACATCAGGATTTCTACAGTGTGATTCGAACATCTCTAATGACAAAACAGAATCTAAACAATAGTGTCATTTACCTCACGGTTTTAATGCAACTGCCGCGTTGTCTTGTGCTTCATTTCTGTAGCAACCATTTCCAAAGAAGCTGCCCATGTCCCAGTCAGTGCCTCAGATCTATATTCAGGTCAAAGAGTTCATCTATGCCAGTTTAAAGTTCTCTGAGTCACTGCATCGCAGGTTAGTGCCCATCATGATCATAACCATTATATCCCAGACACTTATACTGAAAACACACACAAACACACACACACACTGAATAATCCTGAGTGATATGCATTCAGAGTGTAAGGCTCAAATTAGGAGGATCTTTCATTATAGACTAAAAATACACTTTGATGCTTGAAATTGGAGTTCTCTCGAAAATAGAGAATTTTCAATATAGACAGCTGTTAGATAAGTATATGAAGAACTGAATGAAGGGCAGGTCACACTAGAGTCCGAGCAAAGTGCGGAACTTTGAGTTTGAGTTTCCAGTCTCCAGCATATGTATGTGTATGAATGGAGGTCAGTGGAAGTAATAGTGCTTGACCCCACCTTTAGTGTTAGAAACAAAAGATTTTGTAAACATCAGTTCATTCAACACGCACAACATCAGCTCACTAATGTAGCACACCACTGTGGAATGCTCCATTCCAGAAGCTTTGATTCATTTTATACAACAGCACGAAGATCTGTTCAAATATTTTATACTTTCTATAACAACAACTTACAAAGCAACTCGTCCATCACGTGTAGACATTTAGACAGATTTTTAAAAATGTGATTGATTACTGATGAGTTTTTGTGAGGAGGATTTTATTTAGCATTTGTGTAAGGAGTCTCCAGTTTCAGAGCGTAGTCAGCAGTCGAGGTAAAGCTGTAACAACGTCCTTGTGGTGTGCTGTAGCATGACAAACTGTATTTTTTTCTTTTGCTAACTGTAAGAGAGGGGAACAATTGTTTCTAGCTGTTATATTGTATGTGTAAGAGAAACTTGGAATGAAGCGAGAACAGGATGTTTCACAACATTTCATGTAAAAAATGAATAAAAACATGGTGGGGTGTTTTTTCAATAGATTAAAATAATCATTATTGGCAGATTACTCAGTTGTGAGAGGAACCATGCACTTTATAAAAGTGAATCAAACCAACACAGAGAATCATGGGTATTTCATATTCTCTGTGGTCTGTGCTATCATTTTTACATTCTTCTTTCATTCTTTTTCTTTTTTCTTTTTTCTTTTTCTTTTTGCATGGTTATGAATTAACATAGAAACTAGTGCACATTATAGTGAATAGGGTGTAGGGTTTTGGACACATACGATTTCCAAAGAACAGTAACAATTTAAGAGCTTATTAAAAAAGCTGAAGATATCTGTTCTGTGGAAAGTGAAAGCTTAACCCTGAGCTAATTGAGATATTTAGCCTCCGATTGCTTCCATTGCTAAACCAAATTGATCAAGATCTGATGCTTTAGCAATCAGGCCAATCTTCTGGGCAGGGTTTGAGCAGCAGCTTAGGTCTTTTGTCAGTCATCCTGTGGAGCGCTTATCTGAAATATGGGTAGAGAGAGTGACTTAAGTGACCCTCCATCAGAATCTGCATGGAAGCTCCATTCTGCACCACCTATACCCAGTCTGCCAATATTTGTTCTCTTTAAGCTTCATGGCATTTAATGAGGTGTTTTGCATGGCTGGTCCTGTGCGGGCCCAAACAGAGCGAGGGGTTGAGTAGCTCAAGTCTACATATGGCATTTTCATCAGCATCCATAACCATGGAGACTCCACATTTTCCCCTCATTACTTCCCCTCTTTTGGAATAGTGTTTATTTTTGATCCTGAACTTGAGTTTGTGTCCTGTTCTATAATCCATATTGGTGTCATCACTGACTGCTCTGGTTCCATGGCAAGAGAAGTAAAAAGTTGATGTATGTGGTGGAGTTATGCAAATGACTGCACATTTCACACTCCTCTCTAATTGTTTCTTTGTCATGTTAAGGGAGTGGTAATGAGTGGCCTCTGGACCTCTCTATTGACTGTTTGCTTACCTAAACCCCTCCCTCCCAATCAGCACCTCCACAAGCTGACACACACACACACTACCTGCTGATTATCTGCAAAATCAACACTCTAGCAGCGTCCTGTTAATACTCACACCTAGTTGCAGCTCCTGTGTTGGTTGACCGTAAAAGTGAGGCTTAGGTTAAAGCCTGCTATTTTTCTCAAACAGGACTCACTGGAAACATGAGGTTCTAGTAATACTTTATTTATCCTGCAACATGAACATGTTTGACAGACATAGCACTGACAACAGTGTGTTGTTCATCCGAACACTTCGTCTTTAGTGGCCTGAACCTATTCCTTATTAACCAGTTCATAATGGCAACAAAATGTTGATGCCATGAAATGGTTAGAATTTTGTCTAGTTGTTGAAATTAAACGTCACTCAAACGTAAACACACTTTTAAAATGAATTTGTCATTCCAAATCATTCACAAAGTAATAAAGTATGTTCAACACGATGCGTCCAACAGAAGTGTCCAACATTCACTTGGATGGTTCGGTTGAATAAATGCATCCTCCAGGTTTTTGAAGTGCACTTCTTCTTGTAATTGTCAGTGTGATCACACTACTCACACTATTTATACTACGAAATAGCACAGAATAGTGCATTATCGGGGATTTGGACATAATATTTTGTCATAGTATCTAACCTTATCCCTAGTGCCTTCACACAAGAATGATTTTTTTGATCTTAAACAGAAAGATCTTCTCTCTTGCCCTGTAAATGTAGTGTGTATTGAAGCTCTGTAAATGCAGCGCCTCTTAACTAGTTCCTCTTTCCTTTCAGCTCTACTGAGATCGACGACATGCTGCGTAAATCCACCAACCTGCTGCTGACGAGGACACTGAGCGGCTGCTTACAGAACCTCATCAGAAAGCCTCATATAGGACTCACTGAGGTCAAAATTTTACATAATTCATTTCTGCACTTAAAGCACATGCACGCTTAGAGAGAGGATGTGTGTAAACAAATGTAGCGTGATGGGGTTATGTGATTTATGTGTTGCAGTTGGTTCAGATCATCATCAATACCACCCACTTAGAACAAGCATGTAAATACTTGGAAGATTTCATCACCAACATTACCAATGTCTCTCCGGAAACCATCCACACCACAAGACTCTACGGTCTCTCCACATTTAAGGTCAGACACTTGGCAAGCCTGGTGTATAAATGCTGATGTTTTCTTCTCCATCAGTGTAAACAAGATAACATCTGAGATGTGTCCCAAATCAAAACAAGTGTGGAGTGTTGGACACTTCAAGCACTCAACAGCCAAATCTTTGCTTGCATAGTAAAAGGGGGGTGGAGCTACCAGTTACTGACACTGGATGAGAAAAAAATTTCAAGATGGCCAACAAAACTCTGGTGGACGAGACATCTTACAAATGGTATTTAAATTAGCTCACATTGTGTGATTTTTCTTCTTCATTTTAAAAATCCAGTGTATTCTTGTACCATTTGAGAGAATACTTCACTTCTACAATTCATACATACACGCTAAAGTACATAGCGCATAGTGTAAGTTTGTATTACATCATTTGGGACACAGCTCTTGAATAACTTGGATGTTACCATGACAGACACACACAGATGCTGCTCCAACACCAAACGGCGATTGATTTATTGATCTGTTCTACTCATGTGGCTTTTCATTCCTTAAACATGACAACTCTTTCTCAAAAGAAGCCAGTAAGAACTCTGGTCTAATTAAAGTAATCTTTATATTTAGTCTAATAGCTTAAAAATACAGACGTTCATGACATGGTACCTTTGTCTTCAGGATGCTAGACACGCAGCAGAAGGTGAGATCTACACCAAGCTCAACCAGAAGATTGATGAGTTCATCCAGCTGGCCGACTACGAGTGGAGCATGGTCGAGTCAGACGGCAGGGCCAGCGGCTATCTCATGGACCTCATCAACTTTCTGCGCAGCACTTTCCAGGTCTTCACACACCTGCCGGTGAGCCTCGTGAAGCACACAGCCTCTATCATGGAGTCGTGCTTGTGTGTGTGTGTGTGTTTCAGTTGTGCTTTTAAATGTTTGTTGAGCTAACAGATGTGTGTGTGTGTGTGAGAGAGAGAGAGAGAGAGAGAGAGAGAGAGAGAGATGGTCCTGTAGATCGTCATGTTGCCGTGTGTCTGTCAATTGGTTTGGACAGATGGTCCATCTGAAATCCCCCAAAAACAAAAAGAAAGAAATTAAATATAACAGTCTTTTTTATATCTGCCACAGCTCATATTAGGCACTGATGCTTACTAGTGCTAAACAGAACACTTTTCTAGCATTCTTGGTTATTTAGAACCATATCATCCACACAGTTAAAGCCTTTCATCGATATTTTAAAAGTAATACTGAACCTAAAGATCAGACCTGTAGTGAAGTAAATCTAGTGCTTGCCTGCTTTACACTCCAGCTCACCCCTGCTCTGAAAACTTTTACTTTGTCTCCTGTTTGATTTCTACTGCTTTTTGTTTTGTTTTGTTTTTATTTTACTCCAGGAATGTCCTCTCTCTCCTCCAAGTGACTGTAGCCTTTTATTTCTTTCTACCAGGCATGCTTGGTTATCAGACTTTTCTTTATCTGTCCATTTATTGTTGCCATACTTTCTTTCCCTGTCTGTGTTTTTTTTCTGTTTTTTTGGGGGTTCTGCTCAGAATAACACCAATGATCATGCTGCGATGTCGGTAAGTAAACACCCTCCTTACACCCCCAGCGGGGTAAAAAACAAACAAAACAAAACAAAAAAACCAAAAAGCGCATGCTCGTGTCCGCTGTGTGGACTCGCCTCTAGGCTTGCTTTGCTTCCTTCTCCACATTGTTGTACCAAAAACTGAACCAGATCGAATGTCATGCCTGTGAGATCTGTTTCCCCTGACTGTTTCATGTGGATGTCAGCGTCTGTTCAACACAGGACGGATTCTCACTTGAGATTCACGCACTGAGGTTTTCATTTCCAAAGCAGCCATCCTTTGTGTTTTCACTCCAAGTCTCAAGTAAGAATGCAGCCTGATCATTGAAAGCAGAATGAAATGCGTGGTCTGAAACGTCCCGTGATATGTGTCTTTAACCAAGTTTAAGCTTTACTCGCATCTTAGTAACAGTCTCTTTTGAAAAATTTGGATTAATTTATTCATTTGGTGTACAGGAAGGTCCAAAAGCCTGAGTCTGCTCCTCACTCTTTATTTCATCATTAATTCATGTGATGGACTGTCATCCCATTCCTGGTGTATTGCATGACCAGCACAGGCTCCAGATCCACTGGCCAGGATAACGTTTTTTTTTCCACTGGATCATTATTATGAAATAAAGTATCATCTCAACCTGAATGTCAGCTCTAGTCACACAACTTTAGTCACAGAACAAATAAATCATTGAGCTGAAACACGTTTGCACGAGTGTTTCAGAACCTAATGATACGTTCACACATGCAGCGATATCCTCTCCAGTCACTGTACTGTATCAAGTCACCATGAAGTAGGCATTTTAACCTACTACTGGTTGCCATAGTAATGTTTATCAGAGGGTGGAGCAGCTAGCATTCGAAATCATTTTCTTTCTGCTAATATGAAACATTCCAGAGGGAGATTTGGTGTTTGGATATAAAATTCAGCAGCATCATATCATCTGAGATAAAGCAGAAGCTGTGTGTGCTCTTTTCCATGGATCACGCTGTACTGCACCAAGCCCACATCATCTAATCCTTACCGCTCATGTCACTGAAAGTCTCCAGCTCACATTGTTAATGAATGCTCTCCGGTTGCTTTGCCACTGTCAGGCGCTGTGTTTGTGAATGTAGTGTAACGAGACATTATGCCTTAATGAGAGCAGTCTGTTACAATTTATCCCACGCTCTCACTAGCAGATGCGGCTCGTGATGCTTATTCTTTGTCTCTTGTGGGTCTCTATTTATAGCCTGCATCCAACTAAGTGTTTTGTTTAGTATATTAGATTTGAATGATATGTACCTCTACCTTTATAAGCGTATTGACAAAGCTGACTGTAAGAGCTACGTACACTCACTACAGGCCACGATGACCTCTAATACGTCCTTTCGTCATGATGTCTTTACACGTACTTAATGGGAAGTTTTCTTTATTTTCAAATTTTAGCATCAAACAGTAAATGGGAACAGAAAAGAATTAAAGTGATGTCTGGGGAACTGAAGGAATGTAAGACCACATGAGCCTTCATGTGTGGATTCGAATTTTCAGGAGTCGTTTAAGCCAAATATTTGGTTCCACCACATCATACTCCATTTGCAGAGAACTGAGACGACCTCGGCCGCTTGTTGTGCTGTTGCTTTCCTGCAGTTGCTGAAATCGTGTAGAGGATACATTGAAGGTGAATGATTAGCTGTCGCTTGATTGTGTGAACGTAGCAGGGCCGAGATCCAGTCCAAATGAAAGTAAGACCTGATCAAAATCGAGACCAAGAAACCATCAAACCCTTTCAAGACCAAACCTTTACTTCTGTTTCATATTTCATATATACCAGACCAGTTGTCTTGAGGTTTAATTAGAATCCTGTAGAATCATTCTGGACGGTAAATATAGACAAATAATTAGGTTATAAGGATATAGGTCACTAAAAAAGGAAGTCAAATATTATTATTATTATTTATTTATTTTTTTTTTTACAAATTGTCTTTGTGAGACAGAGACAAATCCAATTACAGAAAACAACATGAATTTGTATTAAAAAATTATGAGTCTAATTCAATTTGAGGAAAATTCTCATAGCTTTTCTAGAATTCATGTGTTTGAATCCAAGTGATGTCACAAACATCCATAATTGTCCTAAAGTGCATAACTGGCTTCGCTCTCCTTCCCCAATCATTTATTCATAAGCTCATGTGTATAGAGTACATAACAATTAGTGCAAGTCCATTCAGTATAATTAAAAAAAAAGAGCAGACTCACCTTTTTAACCCTGCTGTAAATGTGAACTAAATGTACACAGACCTTTTGAGTTTGGATTTCTCATTCTGCTCTCCGGCTTTTCCTCATACACTGCTTTGTAAAGCTGCCAGTATGTCAGCGTGTTGATGTTTTAGAGTGTCCTGTGATTTCGAGCATCGTTGTGTGACAAATTAGAGCAGAAGCAATGCTGCTGTATAGAAGAGTGTATTGTAGACAGCCCTTTGTGATGGAGTTAAGCTACGATCATATGACATGCAGTGATTTTATCTCTGTAAGTCTCCAGTCGCTGTACAGTGAAGTCGTGAGTAAGCATTCCTAATACTGGTTGCTGTAGTAATAATGTTTATCAGTGGGTGGAGCAAGAAGCAATCAAAATAAAAAATTTGCCATATGTGTGTAAAATTTAGCAGCATATACATGCATCGTTATCATAAGAGATGAACGAGAAGCAGTGTGTTCTCTTCTGCCTTTAATGACATTGGTAGTCACTTTACCTGTGCGCTCTATATTTGCATTAAGTTCAAGTTTTCCCAATTTTGCCTCATCACTGATGTGGACACACCCACATCTAGTTACAGTTGGTGTCGCTCATGTCGCAAGAAGTCACCAGCTCTCACTGATAATGAAAGGTCACAGATCGCTTTGTCTCTGCAAGTCGCTGTATGTGTGAACATTAGAGTTAGTCTCTAAAAAGGTCTCCTCAGTGTGTTCATTATTGTGGGCCGTTATATGTATATATATATATATATATATATATATATATATATATATATATATATATACAAATAACTCACACAAGTAACTTGCAATGACTCATTTCCAATGTTAAATGTCCACTTTATATTAGTATTTTGTATTGGCATGTGTGTTATGTTGTATGGTGTAGCAGCTAGTGCATGTGTGTGTGTGTGAGTGTGTGTGTGTGTGTGTGTGTGAGTGTACTGAAAAGGGTTGGTTAATCCTGCCCTCTGTGTAATCCTGCTCATTATGAGCCATGTCTACCTGCATGATCAATCATTATCGGTATGTGATTTAATGCTGTGCGTGTGTGTGTGTGTGTGTGTGTGTGTGTTCGCACAGAGCTGTAGACATTACATTTAAATTTAATTTTGTTGTGTTGATATTTTTGAGTTTTAAGTTTATGAACTTAAGGTAACTAAATGTGGGTCATTTTCTCATTCACTTACACTGTAATGCACACATAATACATATATAACGCACACATATTAGGACAATTCTAACTCCTATCAGGTCATCATACGGATAAAGTGACACAGTGAAGAGAATGGTAACACAGCATGGCTTGACGTCATCTCTGCTGTCTTTCTGCGTGTTTGTGTGTATGCTTGTGTGTAGGGGAAAGTTGCTCAGACGGCCTGCATGTCGGCCTGCAAGCACCTTGCCACCTCCATGATGCAGATGCTTCTGGACACAGAACTCAAGCAAGTCAGCATGGGGGCCATCCAGCAGTTCAACCTGGACGTCATCCAGTGTGAATGTGAGTACTGCGTCACTATAAGAATCGCTAACAAGGTTCACCATCGTTCTGATTGCTCAGGAATTGCACGTTTATCCTTCACTCCTTCACTGGGTGATGCACGTGAGATACAAGAGAATACAGCTGTGGTGGTGTTTAATATTCCAGTCGTGTTCCCTTTGTGTTGCTCTCAGCAGTAGGGTTAATTAGTCTCACTCCCCCTGCTGTTAAACAGAATCTAATAGTGCTTCTCAAACAGAACAAATCCATACCCAGGGCTTTCTGTATCCTGACTGGACGTGTATTTCCTGATTTTCTGTCATATTACTCCCCTTTAATGTAGAAGGAGTTTATCTGGAGGCTGTCATATTTTAGTGAACATACTAAGGAACTTTGCCTTAAGGCTGCCATTGCACCAAAACACCTCCAAGTATGCCAGTACTTTAATCTTAAATCAAAATACAGAGTGTGTTATATGTTTGTTATATGTTTGTACTTTAAGCCAAATGACCATAAGCCAAAAAACCCAAGGTGTGCAGATGTAGCTGAATTTCAAATGTCTTTCTGCATTATGCATGAGAGCATTAGATAGGGTTTATATTATATTCTAGCTAGGGTGCAAATAAAGTATAGAAGCAATTTGGGATTTGTCCCAACTAAAAGATGGCAGAAATGTATTACAGCACTCCTGCTTTGCAGGCAACAGTAAATATTATTGTGGGTAAATGGGTTACATGAATCATATTTTGACTCTCAAATCTGCCTCTTCACTAAAGAATAAAATAGTCTGCTGAAGATATTGTGCTGCTAGAAAGCCATTTTAGATGTAATCTGTGTGACTGCATTTGATCAACACAGCAATCTTCAATGTATTTACCTCCACCCTGTCTGTCCTGGCTTGGCTCATGTGGCACCTAGGTAAAAAATAATACCAGGGATTATGGGTAATATGTCAAGCCACTTCATGGAAATCCATTATAACAGATACTGACCTGAAGTCTGTCCAGTTACTAAAGGATTTACTACTTTCATGATCCATGAAAATAAGAATATTTCCTGTAAATAAGGGTCATTTCTCTAAATGCAGTATAAAATGTTCTTGGGTTAAATTACAGACAGAGGAATTTTCCACTGAAAAAGCCTTGTAGTCTGAGAATTAGATTTAATCTTTGTCTGGAATGCTATCTTTAGATATCTGGAAAATTTGGTAAAAGTGTATAGAGGAGCTGTGTGGATTTGACCACATTCTCAGTTTTTAATTGATTTTATCCTGTTGCCATTACCAGACGTTTTGGTTTTTCTCACCCAAAAGACTGCTTTTTTTTTTTCCAGTAGGTCATTCACTGTGACGCCTTTGCTCCATTTCATACACCACTGTGCTTCTTATTGGGTTTTGCCCGGACGCCATAATTACCGCTTTGAGAAACACGTCTAAAATAAACAAATCCACATCTAAGGCACGTAGCACATTCTGAAAGCTCTCGTTTTCCTTTTATAGGGAAAACGGTTCAAGGACACGATTGAGTTTTAAAGACCATTTTCTCACATCTTACTCACAGCTTTTTGGTATTTCGTCTTCCTGAATATGGCATGTCCTCATTTTGGTGCGCTTCATTTACTTCATTTTTTCTCTCTATGAGATTTTTAGCACTAAGCCACATCCTTGTCATATTTTCTTCAACTTTCTATCAGACAGATGGCTTGGTGTTGGCTTTTCTTTTATATACTGTGTACATCAGTATATAAAAGAAAAGCCAACACCAAGCCATCTGTCTGATAGAAAGTTGAAGAAAATATGACAAGGATGTGGCTTAGTGCTAAAAATCTCATAGAGAGAAATCCCAATTAAAGTCTGTGCTCTATTTGTGTGTAAAATCAACTGTGACATGATGTTTTCATCTTTTTATTGTCCTCAGCTTGGTTTCTCTAAAAATGCTATAATTTTTTAGTAATTAAAATTCCAATTGTATTTGTCACATACACAATCATACACAGTACGACATTTAGTGAAATGCTTTAATAAGTGACTCTCTACCTTGCTGGTCTTTAACCATTCCCTGGTCCATTCCCTCATAAAGCACAACATGCACACAATCCTCCGTCAGCTGATGCATCTGACACTGAGTTTTTTCTCAGTGATATTCTTTATCTGGTGAACTAGCATGAGGGTATGTTTTCGGATTGCTCTGAATAAGTGCATCTTTAATAAGATAAATGCAATACAAAATTTAGACTCAACATTATATTGCATAAAAGAAAGTGCAGCAATCCATGGTGATTATATCTATGATCTGAAGTCAAAGTTTACATTACTTAATCTTCCTAAATTTACACATATTCAGGATCATGAGTAGGATACAGAGTTTTCTGAAATTATGGGATTGTCATGATTACCAATGTTCTTGGGTAAACATGCCTAAGAACAATTGGGATAAAAATGAGTTCTAGTTCTTCTTCACTAGATGAATGAGGCCCACAGTTATAGTGTTTGTCGTTGCGGTTCAGACTCTGACATGGTTATAAAGTACAAATGCATATTAAATATACTGTATGTGAATAAAGAGCTGTATCAGAATGTAAGACAGGTACATGCACAGCCATTGTCTCTTCGCTCTCCTAAACTCTCTCTGAAAGTCTATCTACTGTTTGTAATGTGGCTGAGGAAACTACAGAAACTTATTCTTGCATATGTCCTGCTTGTTGTAAAACTAGAGCACATATTGCCACAGCATTGCTGAGAGCTCGTTTCTTGTTCTAACTGTTTTTTGAGTGTTGATATTAGAAAAAGGGGCACATGGTCTATTGATTCCACAAGAATTGTGGAGATTGTGGTCTTGGTGAATAAAAGTAGAGACTGAGCTTATACTTATTCCCATTCTGTGAATGCAATTCAGTGACCTTGTGCACACTGATTCTTTCTTTCACTAGAACAGTTGGCTTATCATGTAGCTAATATAAAAGTTGGTCATATGTCCACATTTACATTAAGGGTGCATATTATAGTGCTGCTTTAATGCAGAACCCGACATACAGAAAAACGCAGTTAAACAGACACATGGAGGACAAAGAGGGAGAGCATAGTACCCTGTGTGCCTTGGCCATTCGACCGTTTGTATTCTACATCACTGTCACAGGTAGAGAAATGTGGGTTGTGTGTGGTGTTTGTAGCTGCCCCTGTACAGCCCTGAAGCTGGTATGATGGGGTGAATCAGAGTTCATTGTGGGTTTCAGCAGCACAGGGAATACCTGCGGCCTCTCGCTGGCTGTGAATTGAGAACAGGGAGAGTCTCATCGTTTCACAACCCAGTTTAATTCACCGGTGGTTCAGCTTCCATCAGGCAAAACACTGGGACATTTTAATACCTGTCTCCTCTGACAAAGAGTTTATCTCTTGCTCTGACTCTGTGGAATAAGTACCTGCCTACAGCTTCATCATGTGGTAACTGTATGTTAAGGAAACAATAAGAATTCAAATAATATTAAACAGTTGCTTGTCAAATTCAAAATGGACTCATTGAGTACTGAGAATGATTATGTTTTATTATTCTTGCTATCATTGCAGTATTTGCCAGTTCGGAGCCTGTGCCGGGATTCCAGGGGGACACGCTACAGCTGGCGTTCATTGACCTTCGACAGGTAAGCACCAGAGCTCAGCAGCCCAGCGTCAGAAACTGATACAGAAGCTACAGAAGAAGCTCCAGACATGGAAAGCTCAGTGATTTCCACCTTAACTGTAGTCATTAGGCTATTCTGTCATCTGCATTATGTTTAATAATATTACGTGCTGGATCTTGTAATACGTGTCTGTGGTGATTGTTGCTGGTGGTAAACACTAATTTGGTTGTAATGGGGTAGGTAATTGTTCACAGTCTGCAGAGTTTGTACCATTTTCTTTTGTTTTAAAGACAATACTATGAAGAATGATGGTTTTTCTTTTTCACAACAACTGGAACCCTGAACTTATACCAAGAGTAGATGTTAAAAGCTATTAGTTGTTTAAACATTCAATCTAACAGAGCACACCTGGGCAACAAAAACACTGGTCAGTCATGTGTTCCAATATGATTATGATTAATTAAAAATGGGTGGGTTCAAGAAGAATGTGTAATGTTTTAGAGTGTTTAACACTAGATGTCAACATCAGAGAATGAAAGCTGAAGTTCGGATTGATCGCCTCATTTATCGCAAATTCCACACATCTGTGTAAATTAAGAACAAAGATTCTGATGTTGATATAAGTTTTGTCTTGTAGAACTTCGTGTCCTCTTGCATTAAGCACATGGCGTAAAGGAAACTGGAGAATTAAGGCGAGCTTCTTTCCTTCGAGCTTCGTTCTCCGTCATCTGATGATCATGGACAGTTTCATACTTGTACATACACTTTCCCCTTTCTTGTCTTTTATCTTTTGTCTTTTAACATTTATCTTCTCAGCAATGAACAATTACATATAATTTAAAGAGGCAGGGAACGGCCATAATGTTGGAAAGTATGATGTGGAAACAGGGAAATCCTTCTAGCCAGTGATGAGTGATGAAGGCATTCCTTAGACTGGCTCAAATATCAGAAGGATTTTTGTTCTTCTGATTTTGGTTGAAGCAGAGAGAGCAGTCAGAGTGAGATCTCTGGACAGGGTCAAGCGCCTTGCTCTCAGATGAGGAGAAAATGAAAGCGGCACTGGTCATGCTTTACTGCCTCACCCTGCCCTTCACTCTAAGGGTAACTTCTCATTCAGTCCACGCCACTCACACAAGCATCTCCCTGTCCACAGATCCACTGAGAAGCCTGTGCTGTCTGTGGGGGAGATACTTGGGTATCAGTTTTGACAAGGGCCACAGGCAGCAGCTAAGATGGATCCGCTGGAATTGGCCTGTTTGAGAACAAACTGACCCCGAATGCAGAGGTCACAATGTCACTGCCAATCATCTAATCCCTAATGGACACGCTTGTTTACTCTGGGCTGTTTAAAAACGATTTTTAAGCCTCTGTTATCTGTAACTCGAGCTGTTGAGAGCTTCAAAACATTATTTTTACCCAAGAAACACACATTTCTGTTTTCACTACAGCTGTTGTTTTATAGGCAGATCTGAACTGGCCACAACATTCTGTTTCCACTGTCTCAGTGTTATCTTGGGTGTTTGTTTCACTGTTTATTCCTGCAATACCATGTCAGGAAAAATTGTAGCACATTTTCCCAAAAAATAAATGCTTCTCTGTTGTTATGAAACGGTTACGTTACATATTGAGTAGTTTTCACACAGTCTGGCTGTCTCGCCTCGTAAACTCCGAAATTCAGCAGAAATATTGGATGTTCCCCAAGATGCTCAGAACAAACTGACAGTCAGTGTCCTTCTAAAACCTCAAAATCATTTTAAGGTAGTTGAAGCTCACACCAAAGTTTGACTAGATTTATTTATTTGTCTTTCCACAGTACTGTGTCTGAACTCTGAACTCCAACTTTGCGTGTGAAGAATCTGAGCAATTTCTCGTACATGCAGATTAAAAGCCCTAGATCTCATGATTTATGCTGTTTGTTACTTCATCTGTAATCTTATGATCTTTAATTTCAGTTTTAATTAAAATGCCCCAAGGGAAGCACATTGCTAGCAAATGCTGTTACAGAAACGTGTTGATCAGGTTTGAACAAAAACAATATCTTCAGATACAAGATGATACTGATCAAGCAGGTTTTTTTTTTTAAATGAGCGGAATGAGAAAAAACACTAATAAAGAAAGCTAATACACTAATAAACACTAATAATGAAAGTGAGTCCCTGCTGGCCCAGTGTCAGGATCCTGTGCTCTCACTGCTGAGGCCATGAAAGGGTGGACTTGGACGCGATGCGGACGCACCTACAGATTCTGACAGGTTGAGTGTTGCTCAGGCAGATTTCTCTGCTTTAGTGAATGTCGTCAATAGATGAAACGCTAGGTAGAAGATTGACATCAGCCCAAATGAATGATGGATGTGAGTCAGAGTTTTGGTGCGATAATCTGAATTAGAATCCAAATCAGAATAACTTTTATAGACAGGTACATATACTGGGAATTTGTCTTGGTGAACTGGTGCATAGTAATGAAGAAAAGCATGAATAGAAAGAAATTGTGTAAACTTTTGCACTAAGCTATAGCTATTATTCCTGGTATGTTTGACTCGGTAGTAGAAAAAGAACGACACAGCTGTACAGGTATTATTTGGGCTTACTTTGCTCAGCATCATTACTATAACAAGCTTCATGTCCTGGAATCTGCACACATTTCCAAACACCCAGAGACTCTCTCCCACAGTCCCACCCTGGTGTTCTGTATCATTTAGCTATAACGCAGCCCAGCAGGAGCTGCAAACAGCACTACATGACGCTCTGGCATCCCCAGTACGGAGCACATAGCGGGTGTGAAATGGAATTAGCTCTAAACTTGACCCTCTGTAATGAACGAGTTGGCCAGCAATCATCCCCCTTTTGCTTTATAGGCATTAACATGCATTGTGTTTAAGCTGTGGTGAGAGACTGCGAGAGACTTCTCAGTGTGTCTCAGACCTGCTTTCACAATCGGAGGTGTGAAGTGGTAGGAAGGCATGTACCCGAGTGTGACTGCAGGCCAGAGCAGAAATGGGATTAATCCCTATGCAGGTTATCCAGAGGTCACCAAGGGATTGCTCTTCCTTTTGCATTTTGAATGGTAGATCCAGGCTTCTTCACAAGTAACCCCTGCAGGCAGCTCAAATACCCCACCTCCCCCACGCTCAACCTTCACATTTCCAGCGAATTAAAGATCACCACCAATTCTGGTTTATTGTCTTTGTGTAAATGAACTTGTTTACTTCTGTCATCACCACACTGTATTATAATTATCTCTCTGTTTGTATTGCAGCTGCTAGACTTGTTCATGGTGTGGGATTGGTCCACTTACCTAGCAGACTACGGACAGCCCACCTCGAAGTATCTGCGGGTCAACCCGTCCACTGCACTTGCACTCTTGGAGAAGTCAGTATTCCTCTTGCACATCTTTTATTTCATTACTTGATGCTCATCTGTTTATCCTGTTTGTCTTAAAGAAGATTCTGTTCCTGTGTTGATGTGAAGTAAAGATTACTGGTGTTGTTTCCACCAGCACCTAATATGCAACTTTATTTCTCTTTGAACGCTAACACGCGACAGAGTCAACCGAGGGTAGGTAGTACCAGTTTCACACCATTCCCACTTGCAGTGTACTGGTTAAACTCATCTCCATATAAAATCCATTACTCTACAGAGCTCTCAATTCACAACTGTGTTTAACTGACCAGAAGGTTTTGATTTATTTTCTATAGCAGCATGCCTCTAGTTGTGATACATTATTATTTCTGTAGCTTACACAAGGGCGTGTATGAATTATGATCCAGACCAGCTGATTCTTAAAACGCATCATTTAGCATTTATGGAAGGAGTCTCCAGTGTCAGGACCTATCAGTGACATGGTCTGACACAGAACAGGGCTTTTCACACCTGAAATCGTGACCCGCTGGGTGAATGTAAACTCCGGGTAAACACAATCCTTGACCGTTCACACTGCTCATCCTTTACTCAGAGTTAACAGTGAATCCTGTCTCTTCATAATCTGACCTTTCACACTGTACATTTCTAAACCCTGTCTTAATGTTCTTATTTGCCTATTTGCATCAACAGCTGTGATTGGATAGATACAGCATGCATCCGTTCCATTTCCGAGAGTTCTGTTTTCTTTTTTTTTTGCTGTGTATGTCATGTAATTGACCAGACCTTCATTGACCTCCAGGTTCCGCTAAGTTTTCAGTAGGTTCCTTAAACACTTTGATATTTGTGACTGGCACCCAGTTTGTCTTGAACACACTTTCTGAGCATCTGTAAAAGTAAAACTGTCTCCCCTTCGCTCCAAATGACGTGTTTTCCGTCGCTGTTTGACATCAGACAGTGTTTATTAAAGACGCTTTAAACTGCTATGACACCAGGATAAAACTGGATAAAACATCAGAATCAAAGTCGGAATATTTTCCTCTTCCGGGAAGTTGTAATTGCTCACAATTACAATCTATAAATAAAATAAGTCAAATAACGTATAAGAATTAAAATATACATAGTAAGTTAAAAGTGTAAGTGCTGTACAGTGAATGAATGTCCAATGTTATTGAAATACACTGTTCGAAACAGAAGGCAGAAAACTGGCAGACTTTAATAATTTAAAGTTCTACAAGTTATTGCTGAAAAATTATCGCACTAAATAAATTACCCTAAATATGAACATTATTTAAATGTGGCATAAAAAATCTAAAACTATATCAAGAACCAAGTGTCTCAGAGGGAGGAGTTATCTAGTTTGATGCAAAGTATCTTAAAATAAATAACTAAAAACGTTAACATTGGCAAAATGCTGTGGTGTCAGAAGAATAAACTACCTTTTAAATATTGGGACATGCAGTTCTAGACAAATGATCACATTCCACCAATCTGTGTGATGTTTTATTCATTACTTCCTTGAGCTGTCGGAGCAGCACTTAATAGCTTTCCATAAACACTGAAACTCACCGAATTCACCTCACTGTTCACGTTAACAAAGCATTAGGATTAAGGAGAGAGGGTTTTTTTTTAATCTCTTAATCACTCCATGGTCCATCTTCACACTGTAACTACAGAGGAACCAAGGAAACGACACGCTCGTGTCAGCTACACTGCAGAAAAAGCAAGTGAAAATATCTTGAATATAGCCAAAGGTGTCTAGTAATTTCTATTATAAGATTACAATAAATCTAAAAAAACATTCTTAGAAAGATTAATGTTTCATTTGTATTAATGCCAAGCTAGAAATAGTTCTTGTTTTATTGGCAGATTATTTAGATATTTAGCCAAGAGATCAAGACCTGGTAAAGTTTTCATGAGAAGGAAAAAAATGTCTAGATGTAGTTTTAATGTAGTCGCCAGAGGAGATCGTCCGAATTGCAGGTTTTGATTTTAGCACAGGTTTTATACTGGGTGCCCTTCCTGTCGCAAACCCTCTCTTTTATCCAGGCTTGAGTTTAACCCCAACACTGAGAACTAAGCCCGATGCTGAGAATTAACCCCATCACTGAGAATTAACCCTGACATTGAAAATTAACCCTGAAACTGAGAATTAACCCCGACACTGAGAGTTAACCCCAACATTGTGAGTTAACCCCAACATTGTGAGTTAACCCCTCAGTGGCTGTGTTGGTTCCCCGTCCAGGAATCGAACCACAGGCCACGGCAGTGAAAGCACAGGATCCTGCCTCTGGGCCCCCAAGGGAGTTAACCAGCCGTAGCTTTAATAATCGTACATAATAATTTGGTTAAGTGTAATCACTTAACAGGAAATAAAGAAAATAGATATCATATACATTATTCAAGATCTTCTCACTTATGAAAATTGTCATTGTTTGCAGTTTAACCACAACACAAACTTATTAAAGTTTACACACAGTCTAATCCTCCTTTTGTGTTTTTTTCCCAGGATGAAGGACACGAGCAAAAAGAATAATATCTTTTCCCAGTTCCGAAAGAACGACCGCGACAAGCAGAAGCTGATCGAGACGGTGGTGAAGCAGCTGAGGAGCTTGGTGAACGGCATGTCACAGCACTCCTAGATCATCCTCTTATCCTGCACATCCTGAATCCCACTCTCTGCGCTCATGACAGTGTGAGAGCATGGTGCAGAAGTGAGACCAACTTTAAGACTCCCTCGACTACGACGGCTCCCGTTCCACCGAACCTGAGCGACGCTCGTGCGTGTTTACAGTACGGGTTCGGTTTGACGCAGTGGGAGATGTTTTGGCAGAGGGTCCCGGGGATGAAAAAACGTCTCCCTCTGCATCAAACTCAATCAGTACTGTAAAGACGTGGATTAAAAAATAATAAATAAATACATCAACAACAATGAAGGGGGCGGTTTAGCAAAATGCAAACAATTAAGCAGTTATTTCTTCTTTTAATATTTTTTAAAGGCCAAGGGTTATGTTTTGTATATTGTGAAAGTGATCATACGGCTACTCTGGAGCGCCGACGTGGGAACGGTGAATGATGACGTCCTCATGTGAGACAGATGTTCATGCCAAGATCTGTGAGAAGTCCTGTGCGTGAAGTTTTTAGTGTAAATATTTTCAATTCTATTTAACACTACTATAAAAATCATGCTTCCCACACATCTGAAGTGAATCGATTCGGCTCAGATCATTTCAGTTTGTGACATTGGGGAAAAAACTTTGCATTAATGTTTTTGGGTTTTTTTATTTTTATTTAAGGCTGAAGATGTAATTTAATAATCTTTGTTCTTTATTCTAAACCATTTTTTCATGTAAGGGAATAATGGTCTTCAGCTGTAAACTACATTTCATCATGTACAAAACAGTTGCTTGTGTCTGAAATGCTCTGTGGAATTCTATTTTTATTTAATTTTTATTTCCTCAGGGTGAAATGAAAGCTTTTTATTTTATTTTATTTCTTTAGTTTGGACGCTTTCGAAGCGCACACTAAAGCGAAAGAAAGCGAGCAATAACTGGTCTGAATGCAGCCTCTGAAGCCACGCTGCATTTCTTCATGACTTTAAGTTGCTCTTGGTCTTTCTGCAGACTTTGCACCAAATATTACTTAAATTATTTACATGTGTATATGTAAGTTATTTACATATATATGTGTATATATGTATGTATGCTTTTGAAATTAAAATGCCATTGTACAAACCACAAAATTCTTTACAGCACTGAGTGGGCTTGAGGGGATGGGCTCGATCCTGTCCTTAAACATGAAATTGTAAAATAATAATGATGATAATTTTATGTGATGCCACATGTTCAGTTTTTCCTCCAGTTTCTTATAGCTGAACAGTACTAGTTATATTCTTCCCCTTCTTACTGAACGCAGAAGATAGCAGCCTGCTGGTGAGCTGCATTATCTCTCACACAGTGAGAACTCCCACAAGCATCACTTTTTCCCAGAATGCATTTGTTTTTGTCTGCTTTAATAAAATGTGATCAACCAAATACTGTCATCTACTTTTTTCCACAAAGACATTGTGTATTACTGATAAATGGTTGAAAATGCAGATACATCATTAATATATGAACAGGCATCAGTTCTTCTGAACATGAAGGTCAGAATATTAAACAGATACTGTACACTTAGAGCTATGTACATTTGACAGACAAGTGAAACTGAAAATGTGCGAGTCTTTAACCTCCTTCACGAATAAAGTGAAGGAAACAGGCTGAAAAATCACACTTTTTATATACAATTTACTGCAAAACTGTTCAGTCATTCGAACCATTCTAGATTTTATGTTGCCTGCTGTCTCATGGACTGAGGAGTGTCCATGGTGTTATAAATCTACATAAAACATCTCATAATGTGGATTCAAGGAGAAATGTAAATATTGAGTGTATACATTTTCACCTTCATTGCTGTAAATAGAATGAAGAACAGAGTTCGCCTAGAATTAACGTCTCACATGATCTCAGTATAAATATACCTGTTCCTGGGAGAGAACGTTTTTTTAGAGAACTTACCTAAACAAACACATCATGAAGACCAAGGAGCCATCAAACAACTTTCTGGAAAAAGATGTAGAAATGTAGAAAATAAAAATATAAATAAGTAAACAAATAAACAAATCATTCACCTATCACAAACTTTGAACATCCTGCACGTCAACATTAAATATCCATTAAATATAAATAAAAAATATAACCTGCAACCCTAAGTGCCTAGAGGAGGGTGTCAGTGACAATAAAAAGGGAAACCAAGTGCAATATGAGAACCAGAGAAGAAGCCAAAGATAATGCTTAACACAATGCTACCACCACCCTGCTTCACTCTGCAGATGATGTTCTCCTGCATAGCACATCAATGCAGCTTATTGTGTCCACTGCGGTGTGTTTTGGTGCAGTCACTGGAACTTTTAACAGAAATATTAAACAATTATCAATATTGCATACACATCTGAAGCACATTGGGAGCAGATTCCTGAATATGTTTCACAGAAATATCAGGTTTGTTAACGCATAAATTATATAGAAAACACAGCTTCCACTACAGTTCCTTCCAAAAAAGTATCAGAGTGGAAAAAGTGGAACATTTTCAACAGAAAGATTGAATTCTTACAAAAAAGCAGGATCAGGTGTTGGTTTCTTTAAGAAAGTGAAGAGATCGTATCAGCTAACACTGATAATGAATCTAAAACTATACTGGCGAGAATATGCCTTTGACTAAGGGACCAGTTCCTTCACCTTGATGCACTTTTTGATAAACAGATAAATGTCCCCAGAAGGGTAGGAATATCAGACAGTTCTGAACATGTGGGACATTCGCCTGGTCCTGATAAAGAAAACTACCATTTTCAGCCTTTAAATCAAAAACCCAAACTAGATCTGTTGAACTGAGTTTTATCATCTAAGACCTATACATTTGGAAAAACACTGATCTACTTTGCCACCTACAGTTTCTGTAATTTTAGAACAGATTGTACTAAAATGTACTACAGTTACACAGCGTACAGTTTTATATTTTTATTTTGTATGTTTTACCTGGAAAGGTACAGTTAAAGCTTTACTCTAAAAAGTAATTACAGTCCAGTTATTAACCTCACCATTATGTAGATAGAGAATGTTATGAATCTCACTGTTACCAGCTCACCATCATCAGTGTTATTCTATTTAAGACTGAGTTCTTAGAGTTCTTAGCTTTTTCATCTGGTTAATTTAATCCAAAACTCAATAACATAAAACCAAGTAGGTCTATAAATCATGGCATCTTAGACCAAAGATGTTCCTTTAGTGGAAAGTTCAGAAATAAAAATCTGTAGGGCTCACAATCAAAAGATAAAACATTATTCATTCATTCATTCATTGTCTATACACGCTTATTCCTAGGACTCCTAGGGTCACGGGGGTCTGCTGGAGCCTATCCCAGTGCACATAGGGCGAAAGTCAGGGGTACACCCTGGACAGGTTGCCAGTCCATCGCAGGATAAAACATTATTGTATTCGTTTAAACCATTTCCATGAGGTAGCTGTACTGAGGGGATCCAGAGGATTCTTATTCCAGTTATAGGGGTTATTAGCTACAACATTAGCTTAAATCTTTTTTTAAAGTTCCATGTTTCCAGGTGAAATATATATATTAAAGGCACAAAAGATAAGCAATAAGAAATCTGTACTGTTTAGTGTCTTGCATGTTTGTTATTGATTTCCTGCAACAAAAAAAAAGTGTGGCTGAATGAGAAGCACTGATTAAAATGAGCACATATTGATTCCTTTGATTCTCCACACAGAATGAGAATTGAGACATATGATGAAGTATGTTTATCATCTAGAAATGTCAGATCAGATCCCATTCCTTCACTCATCTATCTTCAGTAAGCACTTTATCCTGATCTGGTTATGAAGCAGTTACACACCCTGGATGGTGGTACACTGGTACAGCAGTGCTGAGCTCCAGGGAGCATCTTCATAAGAGAAAATGCAAAACAAAAATCAAGGCTTGGTCATGTATACATACTGTATTTACTGTACATTGTATACATCGTATAATACACAGGGATGTCCAAACTCGTCTGCTAAAGACCTTTGCAGCTGCGAGTTTCTAGTTCAGCCAAAAAGGAGCCATGAGCAGTAACTGGAGCTCAAACCCCGGAGCTGAGACAGCAACGCTACCTGCTGAACCACCACACCTCATATGACCTTCAGGAGTCTGGCCAAATTATAGGTCACCTAACATTACCTATTCTTTAACCCCGAAAAGAATTCACCTTTACTTATAATCATTCATAGATCATAGCTCCTAATTCCTAAATATAGTACACATAGTACCAGATACCTCAGTACCGATCAAGTAGTATCAGTATCAGTACCACTTCTTTGAATTCTATCGATATCAGTATGATTTCTGACACCGACCCGAAACTGACATCAGGTTTCTGTTGCTGAGTTATGAGAAGCGCTTCAGGATATTTTGTATCCTGTGCTCACGAACAAGATCTGACTTGTGTCACTCAATACAACACACATTCACCACGCATGTCTGGGGATTCAATTATTCAATTAAATATGACAAATCCAGTTAAATTGAGCCACTGATCCAGTTTTTCAGACAGATTCTGCCCCAAAACCAGTGCAGATCAGATCAGTACATCCCACTGACCATCAGTGACCTCATTATAACTAGTCAAGTTGTTAAACACATTAAAGCCATTAACTCTATAAACTGATAGTGTCTCAGTGAGAAGGCTAAGAAAACATGCTGGATGGATGCACTGCAAAAAGGACTGCATCATTTTAAGTCTGGTTTGATCAGTAAAGGTTGCTCAAATTCAAGATTCAAAGAATTTTATTAATCCCAGGGGGAAATTGCTTTGCCATGTTAGTTACAGTTGTTCTAATAAAAAAATATAAGATGGAAAGAAAGAAATATATACATCGTTATATAAACTGTAAAATAAATAAATATAAATACTGTATAAATACTGTACAAATAATAGTGTTGAACTGTAATATTGCACACAAGGATTGTAAATTGGTGATAATTTAACAGGTGATAATGGTAAAGTTGTATTGTACATGATAGAAAAGGTCTATAATTACTAAAGCACCCATTATTGATTATTATGCATGAAATTGCACATGAAAATGTCCAACACTTAAATGGAGGAACTGTACATTTTTATTGCCACAGGGATGAAAGATCTCCTAAAGTGCTCAGTGCTACACTTGGCAGTGGTCAGTCTCTGGCTGAATGTGCTCTCCTGATTAACCAGCACACTGTGTAGTGGATTAGAAGGGGTGTCCAGGACTGAATGGAGTTTTGACAGCACTCTTCTCTCAACAACAAAATATTTTAAAAAAATAAATAAATAAAAAAATATTATAACTCATAACTCAAATATTCTGCATTTATATCCTACTAACTTTATTATTCGAGTTTCCTTGATTTAAAACAAGAAAATTGGTCTAAATAACTGAAATGTCTTCAGCGCACAGAGAAGACCTGGGGGAGGTTACACCTTAAAGACAGTGGCCAACTGACCCTTTAGTGAACCGTGTGTGTGTGTGTGTGTGTGTGTGTGTGTGTGTGTGACCGACCCCTCCCTCCCCCTCCAGTATACCGATAAATCAAAGACGCTCGCGCCGCCATTGGCCGCGGATTCAGTAGCAAAGCGCGCCACGTGTCGCCTCTGACCAAAGGCTTTCTGTCATAACCACAGCCTGTGTTTATTTTATTATACTGTTATTATAATATTACAGTGTCTGAGTAAGAAAGAGCGCGCTGCCCTGACTGCTTACCATCACCTTCATCCTAATAATAATAATTTATTGTTGTTGTTAATATTAATGTAGATATTTCCGAATTATTTATTTTGCGATTTTAAATTAGATAGAAATACGCTTATTTTATAAAGTCAAGGCACATTAAAGCCATGATTAGGCACAGAGTAGGTGAGAAAATAGAAATTTTGTTTAAATTGATATCGGTTTATCTCTGGATAGAGACAAGATGGGCTCATTTCAACAGAGAAAGTATGACCAGAAGATGTTTACCTTGCAGGTCTGTTTGAACTCTGAGTGTGTGTGTGTGTGTGTGTGTGTGTGTGTGTGTGTGTGTGTGTGTGTGTGTGTGTGTGTGAGTGTGTGTGTGTGTGTGTGTGTGAAGATAATGGAGCTTATTCCCGCCGTTGTTAGTGGCGCTCGCGCTCCGTTATCTGCTTCTTTGATGGACTGTGAACTTGGCAAGGCTTGGTGGCGGAGTTCACCCGCATGTCAGGGTCTGTGAGTGCGGGTCAGCAGCGGGTCAGAGGGGGAACGGGCAGTCCCAGAGCCCGTGGAAGGGGTGGGGGTATGTTACTCCGGAGGATAAAACACGAGACACATTACACCTTATCCACAGATGACGCTAAAGAGCACGAGTCACGTGTCACTCCGGTAAACACTGCCTTCACATAGCACACAGCGCACGAGCACAAAGTGTTTCAATCTCACAGTGTTACCCTAGACCTCTGTTTCTCTCAGGCAGACCAACTGTCGATTAAAACTGTAAGAAACCAGTGTTAAATCAACACTGAGGTTCCTGAAGATCTTCAGTCCTACAAAGAAATGCATTACGGTGTTCGCAAAATGAATAGTTCTTACTAGAAAGAATCCTGCAGACTGAGATGAGGGATGTAGACAGTGGCTCTGAAACTGTAACAACGCTATCAAGGAGTCTGATGTTTGAACAGCTGGATTATGTTCACAGGGGCTTCATGAAAACAAATGCCGGGATGCAATAAAATTAAATTAAATAAGTTTGAGAGCCCCTGGTCTATAGGATAATATAGTGTAGCGATTTCACTGCGTAAAACAGAATAAATAATAATAGATCAGATGACGGTCTCCCAGTCTGAGCAGGAGTACACCTAATGAGTTGTAATGAGGCTAATGAGGTGTACTCCTGATTCATATGGGATCTGAGCTGTTATTATTTAGTTATTATTATTATTTCAGTTATTATTTGGCATGTAGAAATAAAGGCTTAATTTTCTCTTTATAAAACAGCAATAACGTGCTCAAACGTAATGTGCACCTTAAAGTTAAATTGCACTTATGCCCTTTTCTAGAGATCCAACCATCTGCTAAACACCACCTCCCTGTTTTAGGCATGAACTGTTACTAACCTTATCTCCTTTACTGTGTAAATGAACTATACTTGAACTTCAGGTAGTGTGCTTGTGGCACACAGAGGGCAAAGGACACTACTTTAAGCATTTCACACGTTGTTGTGATTCTGACGAGGAAATATCAGGCGCATCATTGCAGGTTGAAGTCTAGCATTCTGTATTTATCAAGGTTTTACAACAGAACATCATCAAAAACCAGCGTTTCAACGACATGGCCGCCCTGTTGTTTAGTGAAGGTAACCTTGTTTGAAAAGAGCTCGTGCCTAAAATATTGCGCAAAATGTGTACAGTGGATCTAAGTCGAATCAGTTCATATCAAGTCCATGTTGAGACATTTTGAAAACGTTAAAAGAGTTAATACACCGGGGAATGTAGAAATGTGTGCTTGAAGAAGTGTGCCACAATGAGGAAAAGGTGAACCACAGGGCAGCAGAGTGGCACCACATCAAAGAATGAACAACAAGGAAATCCGTAATGCGTCGCTGTAAAATCTGGAGCCATTCTGTCTCTACGCTCTGTCTCTACGCCCCCCCCCCAAACCCGCGTTATAGCTGTCGTAAAAAAGTCGCCTAATTCCGCATGCTGTGGGTGGTTCTACGTGTTTACTTTTCATGCAGGGCTACCGGTAACCTTGCTTCAGCTCCGTCACTTTTTAAACTGACCCAAGGTTGAACCCGCCGCGAGCTATCATATTGGCCGCGTCCCAAACCGCACACTCCACGGCATGGCAAAATAGGACCACATAATTGGCCACTATGCAAAAAGCTAAATTCTAATGGGAATTTAATCTGAATCACATCTACCATATTGCCTTTTGTTTAAGATGACCAGACCCAACATTAATGACATTCATTTCTTCATTTATGTGCATTTTTTTTACAATGAATTCTGGTTAGACAATCTGCATGGATCACACACCAACAAGCATTTATTTATTAACACTATCAGTTTTCAAATTGCACATAAACTACTTAACTCATACTGTCACCTGCGATGTTTTTTAACCTCACTTTGGCAGTGTGCGCGTGCAACCGCGCGCAAGGATTTGTGAATGAATTTTTTAATGCATGCACTGTATGTTCAAATATTTTTCTCTAGAACATTAATAAAGTACTACATGTAAAGTGTCTGTCTGTTTATCTGTCTATCTGCCCACGAAAGATGAAAGAGAGACAGATTTTTTTAGCAAGACCTGAACACGTTTAAATGCCTAAGCTGCTCAATGAAGTCTCTCCCTGGCATTTCAGCATGGCACCCAAGCCAGTAATGAGTGTAAACGACGGAATATCGGGAACAAAAGCAACCCGTGGACGCTTTCCTTTGTGCTGAGGAATTAACACCTTTTCAAAGTTAAATCCTCGGATTGTCCCGCTTCTACGGGAGGTGGTATTAAAATGCGCCTTCATAACAAATGGCTGCGAGTTGTCGGAGCGGCTTTTCTGGGTTCGTGGGCGGGGCGAGATGACACCACAATTAAAGATGAACTTTGTGTGAACTAATTTATCTGACCCAAGGTAACGAGGAGGCCGAGACAGGAGGGAATGTGTATATAAGGGTGCATGTAACCCAGAGAGACTCAGATCCGAGTGAAGACCTTTGCATCCGCTGCTGTTTCACGTTTTAAAAAAAAGTTGCGCGTGATGGGTCTGTACACTTTGTTGGTAACCTTGTTGTGTACGGTTGTGCTTCCCGTGTTGCTGCTTTTAGCCGCGGTGAAGCTCTGGCAGGTTTTGGTGATCCGAGGACTCGACCCGAGCTGCATGAGCCCTCTTCCCCCAGGCACCATGGGTCTGCCTTTTATTGGAGAGACGCTGCAGCTCATCCTTCAGGTAACGCGAGATTTCGCATCACCATGTTTTTTTTTTGGTTTTAAAATGTTTTTAAATGCGTTTCTACATCTGCTGATCAACATGTATTCCCTTACTCCTACAGAGAAGAAAATTTCTGCGCATGAAGCGTCAAAAGTACGGCTTCATCTACAAAACGCACCTCTTCGGGAACCCCACGGTGCGCGTCATGGGCGCTGAGAACGTGCGCCAGATCCTGCTCGGGGAACACAAGCTGGTGGCCGTGCAGTGGCCCGCTTCCGTCAGAACCATCCTCGGCTCAGACACGCTCTCCAACGTGCACGGATCTCTGCACCGAAACAAGAAAAAAGTAAGACAGACAGGGTGCGTCCTAATCCGAATCCGGACCCCCAAACCAAATGCATGCATCACGTCACCACGCGGAACGCAGAGTGTTTATGTTTTAAAGTGAATTCTAGTGCACTCACTGTCCAGCGCGGATGAGTAATAAATTACTCTATGTGACATTTTAACGCACTGTTTAGTATAACAGTGTTCGGTTTGACGCGTAGCCTAAAGCTACAATATCATGTGTAGAAGTAGTTTTGTATTAAAAATTGTTTAGTTCTTCCAACAGGTTAGGATTCATTTCGGTTATTGATTAGATCTGACAGTTCAAATGGTCTCGAGTGAGATGTAGGACTAAACAGTGGTCAAGTTTTTACTCTGTCCCACCTGGAAAACCCTGACTTCTCTTTTTTACGCAGTCAAACTTATATCGTGTCTTTAAACGCGCGTGTGTGCGTGTGTGTGTGTTTGCAGGCGATCCTGAAGGCTTTTTCTCGGGATGCTCTGGAGCACTACATCCCGGTGATCCAGGAGGAGGTCCGGTGCGCAATCACTGACTGGCTGGAGCGCGACGCGCCCGTGCTCGTCTACCCGGAAATGAAGCGCCTTATGTTTCGCATCGCCATGAGAATCCTTCTGGGCTTTGAACCAGAGGAGATCAAGAGGGACGAGCAAGAGCTTGTTGAGGCTTTTGAGGAAATGATTAAGAATCTCTTCTCCCTCCCAATTGACGTTCCATTCAGCGGCTTATATCGGGTAAATACATGAAACTCAAAAAAAGTTCACACGGCAGTTAGAAGGCTTAAAACTTACATTTTACTTGTATGGAGATTTTTACAAATAAAAATCTGACTCATTTCACAGGGCCTCAAAGCTCGAAATTTTATTCATGCAAAAATTGAGGAAAATATCAAGAAGAAAATCCAAGATGGAGACAATGAGAATGAGCCCAAGTACAAGGATGCTCTTCAGCAGTTGATTGAAAACAGCAGGAGAAGTGATGAGCCACTCAGCATGCAGGTAGCCTGAAACATTTTCAATTGTGTTTTAGTGTTTAGGTTTGATTTTATAAAAAAGTGAAATAAAATAAAAAGTGTAATCAACAGATGTACTTTCCTCATCTTAGGCAATGAAGGAAGCAGCAACTGAACTTCTTTTTGGTGGTCACGAGACTACGGCTAGTACAGCAACTTCTCTGGTGATGTTCCTGGGACTGAATCCAGAGGTGATTCAGCGAATCCGAGATGAGCTCGAAGAGAAGGTAAGGTCATTAAGTTTGAATATTTAATTTATTGTCAGACATTTGTTGCAATTTATGGATGAATGCTAATTGGATTTGTTGTTTTTTCCACAACAGGAGGTTTCAAGCATGTATTTGCCTGAAAGAGCTCTTAATATGGAGCTGCTGGAACATCTCAAGTACACTGGATGTGTCATTAAGGAAACCCTCCGAATTAACCCACCTGTGCCTGGCGGATTCCGTGTTGCACTTAAAACATTTGAACTCAATGTAAGATTTTTTTGAGACTACTTTGATATGAGAGATAATGGAAACTACTACTACTACTACTGATAATAATAATAATATTATTAATAATAATAATAATAATAATTCCCTTTATTTTCCAGGGCTACCAGATTCCCAAAGGCTGGAATGTCATTTACAGCATTTGTGATACCCATGATGTTGCAGATATCTTCCCTCACAAAGAGGAATTCCACCCAGAGAGATTCATGGCTAAAGGTTTGGAAGACAGTTCCAGGTTTAACTACATCCCCTTCGGAGGAGGAGCCAGGATGTGTGTGGGAAAGGAGTTTGCCAAAATGCTACTCAAGATATTTTTAGTCGAGTTAACAGAGCACTGCAACTGGACACTTTCAAACGGACCCCCAACAATGAAAACGGGCCCGACTGTGTATCCGGTGGACAATCTCCCCACAAAGTTCTGCCGTTACGTCAGTAATTAGCGCATTAAATCAGACACGGACTGATGATGTGGAAATTGTACAGATATACATGTATATATTTTAATGTAGATTAAATGTAATGTATAATGCTTTATATCAAATTCTTGTATATAATTTCATTCTTTAACCAAGGGCACTACTGTTTATAAATCACTATTTCTGTGAGGTATATGATGTATATTTGTAATGTAGTTTATATATATATATATATATATATATATATATATATATATATATATATATATATATACATATATAGTGTGTTCTACTGAATGCAACTTAATTTAATTTTACAATATGATGTATGAGCTTTATTTAATAAAATAATGACATTATTGAAAAACATCCTTGGCCAGCTGTTTTGTGAATACATAAATACACAAACAAATATTACAAAGAGAAATTAACATAAGGACTTGACTAAGTATGATTATGGTAGCTCTCTCTCATACATACACACACACACACACACACACACAGGCTTCCTGTTCTTCTGAGTATGTTATGAAATAAGCCGAAGATTAATCAAATATAAAAGCACCCATATATCAGTGATATTAAGTTACTCGAACGTAGCAATTCAAAGCTGAAGTTTTACACAAGTAATGTGTCAGGAGATAGATTACACACCCAGGCTGCACCACAGTAACAGTCATCAGTCCAAACCCAGCCAATCTCAGCTAATTAACTGTGTGAATTCAACGGAAGCACCACAATCATCCTGGTGTTACGTCGGCAACAGAGGCCGTGAAAGAGGTAAGAGTGGTGGAGAGTTCACACCAGAGAGGGAAATGAGAAGGAGAAAGGGAGAACGATGCGCTCACGATATCGCAAGTGCTCGTCAAAGCCGTATTTTCTACAAAAGGACAATTTCATGTGAATGCTGGGACAGGAGGCGACTTGAATGGAATGATGAAGACCCATCGCAATAGAATAACAAGCTTAACAGCTGCCTCGCCCTCTTTTGCAAGAAAATTCACAAAGTACAACATTAAAGGGATAAAAAGAAAGCAGATGAGGAGAAAAACAAGGCTGAATTGAGGCCGCCTGGGCGGGCTTGTCTCCCGGCACACAGGGGTCATGTGGAAGAGTCTTGTCCTTGCGTGACACTGGGAAAGAGAAGGAGAAAGCGAGGGAGAGAAAGAGAGAGGCCTGGCAGATGCCTGTGGTAGCCATTTCTCTACCCCGTCCTACGGGCTCCTGATTTACATCTGCCCCGCTGCATGGCTGACACCTTTATGTCCAGCCCTCCTATCCGTGCAGGTCCAGGTCCTGTGATAGATGCAGCTGAACTTTTCCTCCTATCACCTTGTAAAGAACCTCCGCCTGGCCCATTGTTTAACATCGAGGGTTGACAACGGAACTTTTTATTCTCAGAGCCATTTTTTGTCTAAATTTGTGAGTATATACGGAATTTATAGCAGCTAAATGAAAGACATTTCAGACCCTCTTGTTTTTATGGAGTTCCCCAAGCCTGGGGTCAAGTAAATCAATGTAATTGCAGCTAGACCTGTATTGTAACAATTCCTGTGCTATTTGCACAAAAAGCCTACAGTGAAGTTTTAAAAACAGAGTTTTCTTGACACCAAAGGACAAAAAAACATTCCTGGTAAATGCTTACAGCAGTAGAGGTGAATTATAAGGTGAAATATATGTTGATGGGTTTTACATATGGCTGGACAACTGTGAAATACCATAAAATCTCCCTTTTAAAATGCACAAGGCAATTTTGTGATTTGAACTCTGTTTGACTCTTGGCTGGACAAGTACCTAAAAGATAACACCACCATAGTAGCACTGCCACTTGAATGTCCCTTGAAACATAAGTAGCTCTGCCTAAACTTAACTCCACGCTACAATAGACAGGACATAGCACTGTCCCATTGACAAAGATACAGCTCTCCAGCACCAACGTGAAAATGGGTTTTTCATTACCACAAAAGTCAATGAGGACGATTCTAACAGCATTTACATGTCTGCTGCACTCTTGCCCTCCTGCCGAATCATATCAGACCTTTTCAGCTCTCATTCGGATTACCTATTAGCAACCCACTGCTATTATTTATAATCAAGAGGGGGCTTTTCACAGGTCCCAAGGGTCAGGAAAAGTTCAGTCATTTACAAAAAGAGGCATGACCTCATGGGCACATTAAATTGTCCATTTCTCAAGAGTTTGAGCTTCTGCGAGTCCTAGGTCTGTCTGTTCAGAAACGAATGAGGTTGAAAACGAATGTGAAATGACTCGTAATGCCTGGGGGAAATAAGAAGAAAAGAACATGTGAGATGATGGAAAGCAGTGAAATAGGAGAAACGCATCACGCCGTAACTGAAAACTGCTCAAGTCATAATATATAAAAGAATAAAACTCCACAAAAAAAACAAAAAAACAAACCAAAACAAAAACACATTCATGTGGCCAGTGGACTGGCATTAATGATTAAACAAACCATAAAATACTAGCTTTATATTCAATATATTTTTGTTCCTTTATGACTATCAGTCATAAGTCTGTGAACACCACAGGTGACACAGTTCAAGTGTCATCCTTCAAATGGCCCGGCAAGGATATATGGCAGTTAGCTTTCTCAGTTTTCAGTGAAACTGTAGCCTGAATAACCACCGTGTCACATTTAAGCCCTTAGAATAACAGAGGAAGCCATCAACGATCAAACCAAGCAAGAGAAAACCAATTTCCGAAGCCCTTTGGAATGAAAATGCTATTTCTGCTCAAGTACCTCAGCATCACAAGTCCATTTCGAAAGACAAAGATTAATGGCTTATACCTGTAGCTTGTCAGGTTAAGTGGCATTACTCTCACCTTTGTTCTTGCTAAGCTGGCTTCATGTCTGACCATGTGAGCAACTATAGTGTGGGAAAAGACTGAGCTAACAACAGTGATTCGGATGTGACGAAACTAGATTTCCTAACCTTCATCCTCGTGAATGGAGTGGCACAGTTGCACAACTGGTACTGTTGCTGTCCCTGTACTGTAGAGTCCTGAGCTCAGGTCACTGTTGCATGTTCTTCCTGTGTCCTCTGGGGTTTCTCCCACCTCCCCAAAACACTTTGGGTGTATGGGTGTCCAGTGGTGGATTGGTGTTAAAAACATTAAACTTATTGTTGGTTAATCCCCCACTTGACCATGGACATCTTTTTCTCTGCCAGTCTGTCCTGAATTTCACTGGTCCACATTGGTCTGCTTCTGGATGGTTGTGAGCGTAGACAATAATCATCTCTGTTACACTCTATGGCCAAAGGATTGTAGATACCTGACTATATGTTTCTTCCTCACAGTGCCTCAAAGTTGGAAATACACAATAGTTTAGGGTGTCTCTGTATGCTGTAGCATTAGAATTTCCCTTCACTCGAACTAAGAAGCTCAAACCCTGATCCCTGTGCCAAAGGGAGCTGCATGAAGACATGCTTTGTCAAGTTTGTCAAGGGAAAACTTGAGTGTTCTGCACAGAGCCCTGACCTCAAACCCCACTAAAGACCTTTGGGATGAACTGGAACACCGACTGAACCACAGACCTCCTCACCCAGCATCACTGTCTGCTCTCACTAATGATCTTGTGGCGTAACAAACACAAATCCTCAAAGCCAAGCTTGAACATCTTGTAACACAAAGGTATTGAACACAAAGGGGAATAAATATGGAATGGGATATTAAGATCATATGAAAGTCAGATGTCCATAAACCTTTGGCCATATACAGTGCTGCAGGGATATATATGACATATTTTTGTAGCCTGGACATGATCCTCACCCTGGTTCCCTCAACTAAAAAAAAAACAAAAGGATTTTTCAATTGGCTTTAGGATTATTGCAGAAAAGAAGCTTTGTGACCAAGAAAAGTTACAGTTATATAATAGATATTATGTTCTTCAATATAATCGATAAATATGGACACAAGTTTTATATATAATAATAACAACATATATAAACACATATAATAATATCATATATACACTACCAGTCAAAAGTTTGGACACACCTTTTAATTCAGTGTTTTGTGTTTAGGGATTTATTTTCTACATTCTAGAACAATCCTGGAGATTTCAAAACTATGAAATAACACACATGGACTTCAGTAATCCATATGTAATGACAACAAAAACCAGTCAGTTGTTATTTTAAGACACGAAGGTCAGGTGTTCTGGAATAGTTCTTGCAAGAACAGTATTGTCAAGTGCATTTGCAAAACCCATCAAGCACCATGATGAAACTGGCTCACATGAAGACCATCCCAGTAAAGCAAGACCAAAACTGACCTCTGCTGCAGAGGAGAAGTTCATTTAGAGTGACCAGCCTCAGAAATCACCAATTAACAGCACCTCAGATTAGAGGCGTTATGAAGGCTTTACAGAGCATCAGTAGCAGACATATCTCAATATCAACTGTTCAAAGGACATTATTGTGGATTTCGGCCGCCTTCAGCATTGTTTTACAATGTAGAGAGAAATAAACATCAGGAAAGACCATGGGATTAGAAGGGGTGTCCAAACTTTTCACTGGTAGTGTAGCTATATATATAATATAATAACACATATAAACAGTAGTTCATGAGCTTTCCGGTTTAACGTGAGGACATTTCATTTCCCTGAAAACTCTCTAGTCCCATTTAGCTACTGAGCAACCGTCTTTTTCAAGACATGTAAAAAAAAAAATCTAAAAAAAAATCATGAGTAGGTATTCCTGATGTATTTTAAGTAATAGAATAAAACCTGAAAATATCTTGAGCTCGTGTTAACCTCAGATCCAAAAACCCACTGAATTTGGGTGAATTGAACCAAATTTAACTAAATAATTTCTGGGAGTAATTCCTGCAGCACTCTGTAGTATATGTATATAGTATTTGCATTAAGAACATTTTTCTTTGGACAATATCTAGACATCCCATTAACAGCCCAGACATCCAAGCAAAGACTCCTTCATGTCTTTCAGAAGTCTTTGTGCTCGTGGTTGTGACGTCTGTTTCCACTGCAGTAACTCTTTCATATGAAGCTATTGAAAACTTCAGCATTCAGGTTATATTTCAAAGTATAAAAAGGTAAAAAATAACAATTATCCCTGTCAGCTCTTCTTCCCCCTCAGAAAGCCTTTCTTTTCAAAGCAATTCAAAAACACCCTGAGATATCCAGGCAAGAATTACAGCAACCAATTCCACACGGATCTGCCAAGGCGAGGCTTAATGACTGGCTTCCAAAGACACCATCTGCTATTGCGGCATTCCAACTGTAATGTCTGCCACGCTTCTGAAGGCAAGTTTAAACGTTTCTCACAGTTCACGACCGACAGCGGCCTCAAACTGCTCCTCTTGAAGTTAGCCGCTTTCATATTCACCAAACTCCAAACTGGCACGAATGGGAGCAGTAGTGCATGACTGTCTTTATCTCAATACCCATTGCCAATGTTCCTAACAAGATATCCACCTCATGTACCGTATTTACCTGAACGCTTGATCAGTACCTGCGCCAAAAACCATTAATCATGACGATTAGATTCAAACCACAAGAGAAATTTAAGGACAAACAAGCACAGACTATAGTTTTATAAACCAAGAAATAATAATAATGACAGAGGTAGGCCACTGTAGGCCACATTCGATAATAAGCCTCATTTTATACCTGTGGGCTCTCCGAGACCTTTCTTTTTCAAACGATAAAATCAAACAATATCTCTGTCACATCCACACAAAATAATGAAAATATTGCACCAAAGAGCAAATACCAAAGAGGGAATAGTTTATTGATAATTAAAGAAAGAAATTGAGCTCTGACTCATCTGTGATTATCTTGGGCTTATGAGTAACATCACGTATCCCAACAGGAATGGTTCATCTGTGCAATTTGAGAAATAGGGTCAGAGAGAGTTCAAACCTGTGAACTTTCATGAACCTTTTAAGTCGTCGGGTGTTTTTGTTTACTCAGAACGCACGCGTGCTTGGCCTTAGCTGAAAAAATCTCAATGGCTGGTGTGACAAAGCTCCTCTATCATCTGCTCCATCAGTGCCAAGTAGGCAAAATGTCCTAAAGTGTTCAACTCGAAACACTTGATTTAGACTGTAGCGCAATGTCACATACCACCCAAAGTTCAAAAGTTCAGCTTAACCATGAACTTTATCAGGACTCATTTGTTTTTTCCAACAAAGTTGGCATGTTTCCTCTGAGGGAAACAGGAAACAAAATTATCAGGACTTTTTATTGTTTGATCCGATCCATGGATATGTATCAGGATCTACAGAATGCTGTAAAGTAGATTTACCCTGTAGCCAAATCCCCATAATTCCCAAAACAAATGTACAGTGGCCACACACACACACACACACACGTTACAGTGTGTATACTGTTTTAAACTGAAAGCCTATCACATTTTTGTACAGTTTAATATGGATATCTTTTATGACCAGGTCCATAAGCATTTTATCTCACTTCATGTTGTGTTCTTTTAAATACATTTGCAGCTCTAAAGCTATTTCTAATTCTATCACAGGATGTCAAATTAATATATGACAGTATACAGTGAGATGAAATGCTTACGGACCTGGACATAAAACAACTGTGATAAGATAAGGCTTCTGTAACACAGAGCTTCAGAAGACGCTGATATGTTTTGAAATACACATTGCAGGGTTTGTCTTGTGTGTAGTTTTTGACTTGCTCATTCTGCACTGTCAGTGTAAGTCCTGTAACAAGTACACAACATCACTGAAAGTTGGAGTTCAGGTCAATCAGCCTCATGGAAACTCTCTGCTAATGAGCCATGAAATACCTGGGAAAGACTTTTTAGGAATCTCCAAACATAGACTGAGACTGAAGTCTGCAGAGCTGACCAAGAGAGTCTCCTTTTTTGCATCTAATCTCTGCATCAGTGTTACTGGGAAATACCTCCAGGCACCTCCTTTCATTTTAATCCCACATGCTAGGAACATGGGAAAGCCAAAAGAATGTATATATGGCAGTATGAATAACTTTAGTTAGAAAAGAAATTAAGTTGGGGCAAACAAAAAATACTGCAAAAAATGATAGAAAATGTTAACATACAGTAATAATTGATGTAGTTCATAATTGTGTAATTATGCAGATAAACATTGAGTACATCAAAGACCAGAATATTAATATATGTGAACTTAGTATGTTTAGTGACTTTGACCGAGGCATGGTTAATGGTGCTAATTTACGATCTCAAGAGATTTTACACTGGATGGTGCAGAAAACAAAAAATGTTTCAGGGAGAGGCAGATGATGAGTAAAGCACTGAGGAGCGGTGTCTAGGACTTTTTTTTTCTTATGTTCTGTAAAGCTGCTGTGAGACAATAATAAAATAATAAAATTGAATTGAAATGAATTGAATTGAGGTGTGAGAGGAGAATGATTTGAGCTGAAAAGAAGGCTGCAGTAACTCAAATAAACACTCTATATGAGGCAACAGAAGGCACAGGTTCTCTGAAACGGGGCTGCTGCAAAAGCATTACCTGGTCTGTTTTTCTGCACTATTTTGTGTAAACTCTTAAGAGTATTGTTTCTGAAAATCCCAGGAGTTCAGAGGTTTCTAAAAGAGTAAACCAGTCAACTGGGACCAAAACCGTGCCACAATTATAATCAACAATTGACCATTGTGCTGCTGCCACATGATTGGCTGATTAAACAGCTGCACAGATGTGGATTCAAGCTGAAAAGAAGGCCACAGTGACAGTGTATGCATGCATGTAGACTGGTAAACCATGTTCACATGCAGTTAAGATAAAATGTGTGCAGGTCAGCAGGGTGTGTGTCCACCTGACGCTGATGTTCCCCCATCGTGTTGTTGTGCACTCCTCCTTCCCGCTCCTTTTGCCCCCTACTCATCTGGCCTGCACATGAACCCGCAGTAACTTTCTCCCCTCTGCTCCCTACCAGCTAAGAGCAAGAGCAGCTGTCTCTGCTGACCCCACTCCTACTTTCCTGCCATCATATGTACAGAGTGGAAGGTTACATGTGTAGGTAACATTTGGCTACATATGTGGACCTTTATAATCCAGGTCCAGGAAGCTTTGGATATTTTATTCTCATCCTACATCACAGCTTAGCAGTAGTCATCTTGTTACTATGCTTATAAGATGACAGAAGACTGAAGATTGACATTTAGTCATCACACTGTGTGGGAATTATTGTTTGCTGCTTTTAGTAAATGAACTGAAGACGTGACTTTAATGGGCTCCTGTTTTTGGAGAGTATCTCATTCCGTTCTCACGGGCTGTTTAACAAACAGATACATTTCAATGATGGACCGCAAACTGTAATCGATCAAAAGCCCAGGTCAATAGAAGAGGCAAGGAAACCCTTTTGGGTATGTGAGAACAGGTAAAGGTGCTTCTCAGGACAGAGATAAAAACTTTCTTCATGTTCATCAGTTCAAGTCAGTTGTGATGATGGGTTATGAAAGCAGCAGTGAACGGAGAAGCGAGTAGCATGCCTGTGGCACATACATATGCTCAAAGACTTACCTCTCTCTGTCCTCCCACAAGTCTCCCACTACCACCATGAGAAAATGCAGGCTTTTATACAAGAGCGGTCATTATTATCTGCTCTGATTCCCACAGGGTTCAATTCCACTGCAGATAGGACGAGCGAGCTGCTTCGTTTATTTCATCTGTCCATCATCGCTAATAGAAAACACGGACCCTCTGGAAAGACTTAGCTAACACTTACTCTTCTTCCTGCTTGCACTCTATTGAAGGAAATGCTGAGTTATGATTTGTAAGCCATAGAGACATTATCAAGCCCTGAACTCACACACTCCTGGTATCTGGATGTCATGAGGACAATTTAGCACTTTTCTTGACCTCTTTTAACTTATCAGCTGTATAAAACACTGAGGGCCAATAGATTTACCTTATTCACCTCATCTTTCATCTGGTACATCCGTCAGCAGCAGCAGCCTCTCTCTCGGCCATGTCACCACTTAATCCTGCCTTTGATTCTGTTCTCAGGGTAAAAAAGCAGATGAGTGAAGTTCTCTCCGGGGTAGAACCCAGGGCTGCATATACTGCAGATACAACATATTTATGATTATTAATATTAATTTAAGTATGTAAGTAATTTACTGAATTATTAAGTAAATTCCTTATTTAAATTCCTTAAATAAAGTGTTTTTGGCTTCAGTGATGTTCCAAGCCACACATTAACCTCCTAAGGCCAAAGGCAAATTCTGTGACTGTTCCTGAAAGTCTGTCACCTAGTGACAGAAATAAGAATATTGCTAGACTTAAATATAAAGTATAAAAAATCATAGTATGACAAACTGTACATTACAGTATCTGTGTAATACTTTTCAATATGTCACATGAGAGTAACAAGTACTTATCGTTCTGAAAATCTTATTAGTCAGAAAGTGTTGATTAATAACTACTCTAAATAAAGTTTGGCTACACAGAAAATCCAGTACCATGTTTTCGATATAGTGAGGGTTTCTGTAACAAAATGTTCATTTAGGAGTTTTGTGAAGGAGTCTAAACATTCAGAGAGAGAGAGAGAGAGAGAGAGAGAGAGAGAGAGAGAGAAAGAGACAGGGAGAGATAGAGATAGAGATAGAGAGAGACAGAGAAATACAGAGAGAGACAGAGAGAGAGAGACAGAGACAGACAGAGAGAGAGAGAGAGAGAGAGAGACAGAGAAATACAGAGAGAGAAAGAGAGAGAGAGAGACAGAGAAATACAGAGAGAGAAAGAGAGAGAGAGACAGAGACAGACAGAGAGAGAGAGAGAGAGAGAGACAGAGAAATACAGAGAGAGAAAGAGAGAGAGAGAGACAGAGAAATACAGAGAGAGAAAGAGAGAGAGAGAGACAAAGACAGAGAGAGAGATAGAGATAGAGAGAGACAGAGAAATACAGAGAGAGACAGAGAGAGAGAGACAGAGACAGACAGAGAGAGAGAGAGAGAGACAGAGACAGAGACAGAGACAGAGACAGAGAGAGAGAGAGAGAGAGAGAGAGAGACAGAGACAGACAGAGAGAGAGAGAGAGAGAGAGAGAGAGAGACAGAGAGAGAGAGACAGAGAGAGACAGAGACAGAGAGAGAGAGAGAGAGAGAGAGAGAGAGAGAGAGAGAGAGATGCTGGCGATGCTGCTGTTTATAGCCACTAGACTAACAAGCCACTTTCTATAAAGAGGTTACTGGAGATGTGCTATAAAAATATAGGAGAACTGATCTGGGTACTAGTTAAAAAGTGGTATGGAGAATAAATGAAATATAGATGACAACATAAGAAGGTGTTGAGTTGCTCTAAGAGTGAGTTACAGCAGGAGCTTCTTGTGTAATCATGTGTTAGGAAGAGCTTTCACAGACCAGGTGATTATTTTGTGGACATTTTGTTATTTGTTAACAAGCATACAGACGGGTAAACATCATCAGGAAAGCATTGTTCAGAGTAAATTCAAAACTAATAAAATGACATGTAATATTTATATCTGAAGCAGGAACTAGTTGATGGACAGCGAAACCTAAAACAGAAAAACTTAAGTAACATTGATCATGCTACTATGATTATACTGTATGTATATAAAAAAAACATACAGTGTGTATCATAACTGTACTAAAAGTATATGCATAAAAAGGAGTACTATCACACATCTGGCTGAGATTTAATACTGAAAATCTGAAACTTTTAATAAAATGATTTGCGATATGCACACAGGCAAAAGGTAGAAGTGCATTACTTTACCAAACCTAAATGAATTTGGCTCAAAGTGATTCACGCAAAGTTTGTATATAATTTTGCTTTTTGCCGGATGGATTCTTCTCAAAAAGATCCAATCTTTTTACAGTCAGCTGATGGGTCAGCTTTTAAGGAACTGAGTGACTTGAACGTCGTAGGTGTGGAGGGCACAGGACCCGGCAGAGCAGAGGAGTGGACTCGAAACATGCTGAGACAGACAGGGACAGATGAGGATGGGGACAGAGAACCTCACAGCTGGGAAACCAGTCAGGGCCAGGGCTTTCTGAGCAGAGTGATTCTGCGTTGACTCTCTGCCTCCTCACTCGGAGCCCTCCTGACCCGAACCTAACCTCTGTGATGCTAATGCTTATTTATGGCCCATTATAGTGCAATGCTTCATCCTCTCTAGTAGCACCTTGATTTATGCTAGACTCATCACACCTCACGGCCACTGTCACACCATTCTGACAGGATGTCCACCACAGAGCTCTTTGGACACAGATGTGTCTAAGACTGAACTGAAAACATTAATCATATTAGTAAGGGTGATTTGAAACAGTGGGTCTCTTGCTAAACAGAAATACACCAAAGAAGAACTTTGGTATATCACTCTGGATAAGGGCGTCTGCCAAATGCCGTAAATGTCAATGTAGAGGACACATTGGGTGCAAAATGGCATTTCTGAATATGATGCTTAGTATGCTTAACATGCACGATTCTTTTAATAAGAAGGGTTACAAACCTAGAACCAAGATAAATCAAATTGTGCTGTGATAAGCAGAGGGTGTCGTTTAACAACACGGGAGGCACAGAGACGTTTGAAACGGTACCTGTTAAGTGCCGTCATTAAGCTGGAGTCAAAGAGTCTAGATGGCTGCATTGTGTTGCACTGTCCTTGTTTCCTGCTAGCTCTGTAGATGTGGATTGTCCTAGGGCCCTTCACGACGACAGGAGTGGGTAACACGAACAGGACAGGCGAACCTGGGAGACAATGGAGAGTTGACAGGGACATAGCACTGTGACAAATCTGCCATTCCCTGCCATTAAGTCTAGTCATCCAGTCTGTCCAGCTACTGTGGCTGTCTCTCTTGTCTTGTTGATGGCTAGCGTGAAGTTTACAGTAGTGAAATGCAGAGATGCCAAACCCACCGTTCACACTTTCAATTAAGGATATATTACACAGGACGACACCTCACCTCCTTGTGAAAAGGATAGACAAAGAGGCAGGATGGCACCTCTGGTCCTTTGAACTGCTGCCCTCCCCTTCGTCTCTGTCACCAGGCTAGTTTGCATTTTACACCAGCGTGAGGGCAGCCTGACCCACACTCAGGTTGAAATGAGGGTCTGTATGGAGATGGCTGCCTCAGATCTTCAGCCCCTTTGGGAATCATAAAGGTGGTGCGATCAAAGACAGCCTACCCTCCATAAACACACTTTGATACACTCACTTTATGGGCCATAATTTGCGGGTGAACCAGCCCTGCTTCAGTCATAATGCAGGCCATACCTGTTTAGGCCTCAGACCTATTGATCAACAGCAGTGTAACAAAAGTCTTCTTTAGACAGAACAGGTATGTTCCGATTATTTGATCCCCTTTATCTCAGAATAAGGTATAGCTAAAGATAAATATTTTGACTTTTATAATGTTGGGGGTCAGAATGTATATATTAAATGGGTGATACCTTCACATTGTCTCTGAGGAAACACAAAGTGCATGTTGAAAGTATGATGGATCATCATGCCACGCTTCCATTCCCACTTTCCCTCCTGAGTTGCAGGAGCAATTTTGGCCTGCTTTTCTGAAATTGTCTTTCTTTTGAAACATCCATTAGCTTGTTCTTTCAGCTCTGAGACCTCCCAACCCCTGTGTGCTTGGCTATGCATTCATCATCCATTTTCACTTTTGTTAAGGCCATGCATCAAATGATCAATCATAGCCAAGTGTTTGCTTTAGCATTGGTCATCTTTCATTGTCACCATCAAAGGACTGTCTTGTCTTCTTTGTAGGGGTGAAAGAGTGAGAGAGAGGGGTTAAACAAGAAGAGTGCAAAGACCCATCCTCACAAAAAAAGAAAAAATTGCAAGGTAGGTTGACTATTTGAGAAGCCAGGTTACCATCGGCGGTGTGACGTGTCTCAGGATCTGCCCTCTGGTTCACCTTAGTGGGCTGCTGAGACTGCCATCCTTCTCCATCTGTCACCGGCAGAGACGGTCTGTTTTACTGCTGCCCGAGTGGAACACTGCAGGTCCGAGTTTAGCCAGGATTCACGAGGAATGCACTTATACAGTGCATAAACTGCTGCTGACCTCTTTCTCACTCATCCACACTCTTTTCTTTTCAAATTCAGAGAATACATATTAATGAGATCTTCTTAGTGTAATGGAGGAGACACAGTGTTGAAACATTGAAAAATGGAAACTTTGTTGTAAAGCACAATAAGCACTTCTGCACTATATTCCAATCATCCAATCTTAAATCCTAAAAAAGGGGAAGATATTTTAAGCAACACAAGTGTTTTTACATAACCGGTCTTATACTATACTACATCGACAAAATGTAATGTTCTAATAGCAAAGGGTGAAATGGCACATGAAGTGTAGTGTGATTGATCAGAAGACAGTCAGCAGAGTCAAATGGACAAAGAGCTGATAGCAGGATTAGCAGGTGAAGGCCAAGAGGACCGACTGGAGCCGAGATGGCCGGTGATGATGATAAAGAGACAAGTTCTAACCTGGGGTGACTGGGCTGCTTCAACTAATATGTATGTTGGACAGTCAGTAAAACGCTTTAAAAGTAAACAGGATTTAGGTTTGTTTCTGTGCGCCGATGCACTAAACCCCAGAATCACATTTTTAAAGCCTGCAGGACCGTCGGATCTCAGGTCATTTAGTCATTACAAATAAGCATGGTTAAACAGTGTTAAATAAATTTCTCAGATTTTGTGTTCCAGGCCATGCTAGCATTGAGCTTAAAAATATCTGGTTTGTGCCAGCTGAAGCGGACTGATTGACCACATAATCATGTTTTTTTTGTACTTCATTCCATTATACTTTTTAAATGAAGACTGACCCAGCTGAATCATGTGACACTGGTTGGACCTCACTGTTAATTCTGGGAAATTCATTAAAATAAAACGTGGACTAACTGAGTGATTTTTACTCTTTTAAGTTCTTGACATTCATACAAACATACATTTGAATATCTGACAGTACCTAGCTGGTGACTATGAAACACTTCAGTGGGTGATTGAGATATATTGTCTTAAACATGAGTGGTGCTTAGTGCAGTATAGCTGTTCATAAACTCTGCCTTTGTGAATTGTATATCCTTTGGTTCAGGGCTGCCTCTGATAGTATACAAGATTTTGTCAGCATCTTTACATTAAATCAACAGATGCCTCACTTACCGTAACATGTATTCCCAAGAAACTTCTGCAAGTTTCTCCTCAAGGTAAAAATGGGATTTAAAAGGGAGCACATGGCCACATGATGTGATTTTTAGAAATCTAAGAACATTTAATGCACCATATCACTGGAAGAACATTTGCCTATAATAATTCCTGTGATGTAGATGAAAGAATATTTTGAACTCGTCATCCCTAATAGGAATTATTTGTAAGGAGTTTGCTGTATATTTGGTTTTATATTTGAGATGAAGGGTTTAGTGCTGCTTTACTTGTGGTGGGAGCAAAAAGCTTAAAACTATGTAATATTAAACTTATCACCATAGTTCAGGGGGAAACAAGGCGTGCATTTATGATTTACATGAACCACTCCATAATGCCTTTTAGCCTCTCCCACTCTTAAATCTTAAAGAAATCATACAATTAGCATTTTCAAATGATCCCAAACTGTTATAAAAAAAAAGGCACAGGCACACCAGACACAGTGGGCACAGTGGGTACATGCATTAAAAAGGGAAATAGCAAAAGGACAAGAGTGACAATTTGGGTGTACTGAAAGTGATCACAACAAAATCCACTGATGGCAAAAAGAAAACTGACTTTCCTTCTAAACTATATAAGGACAAAAGGGACAGTTTGGGTGTAATGAAACAGATCATAGCAATGTCCAGTGGGACAATGGGACAATGACTCTCCCTCTAAACTATATTACTATATCAGTTTATTTATATATATATATATATATATATATATATATAGAGAGAGAGAGAGAGAGAGAGAGAGAGAGAGAGTCACCCAGAAAAATGTATACACATGTATGCAATGTACACATTTCAGGATTTAAGAAATTTTTTTATACAAAAATTTGTATAAATATTGTATTACTAAATTTATTGCTATACATTATAGATTGATTTATATGATGATATTATGATAACATCATTCAACATATCACAAATTCCTTCACAGTTTCACATCAGCCATGTCCTGACATTATTCTCACTGATTTTCAACCAAATCAGATGAAAGTAAGGGAGAACATTAGAGATTTCTAAAAGTGACACACTTCCTGCTGCCAGTAGGTGGCGCTATGACTGACACTCACAGTAGTCATGTCCGTGTGATCAGCTTTTTTCTCTTAACATAAAGTTGAGGTTTGATGTACATCACACAATATACACTGAAGTTATTAGCCACTTCCTGTTTCCTTTAATTCACCATAAGTTTAAGGGCTCCTCACGGCTGAACTGTTTGAGATCAAAAATCCCTCATCAACTTTAGATCCTCAATGTCTTCAGATCATATTAGCCTGGGTTTGGTGGCGGTTGTATCAATCCCCTAGGAGGAGTATATCAAATTCCATTGGGTGCGTTTTGCAAACAACTCAAAATAACTCACTTCCTGTGGATTAGCCTTAATGACATGCAGTGTGAAAGTTGTTCAGTTGAATGAGATCTAAGTGTGTACCAAGTTGTACATGGATACGTGCCAGTGTGTATCAGCTATGCAGCAAGATTTTCCAGGGGGTGCTGTAACGGGTGTGTGCCACGCCCAGGGCCGAGCCACAGTGACGTCCTAATGGCCGCAGATTCCAACCTTTCTGCTGATTTTCAAGAGTTTTTGAACATGTTAAGGGGTCCAAAATGCCCCGAAAGTTTGAGAAAAAATAAATAAATAAAAATAAATAAATAAAAATACAATAAATATAAAATTCTAACGAAAACAATAGGGCTTCCGCACCTACGGTGCAAGGTCTCTGGTCTCTGGCCTCTGGCCTTGCTCCTTCAGTGCTCGGGCCCTAATAAACGTGTGATGCAGCCTTTCTCCAGCAGAACATATGAAATACAATCATAATTGAGTGTGCACTGAGGACACATTCATAAAGCCAGGTGTTATTAGCTAACCATCTTAGCTGTCCACTTGTGATCTGGTCATCTTGGATGCATGTTAATGCCAGGTATGTACAGGGCCCGATAGACTGGACACTTAGGCCAGGATATGTGGTGGCTCACCACCAACCGGTTTCTACATGGTATCGGTTGTTGTTAGTTCTGCTGTGAATATGGATAATTTGCCCAAGGTGCCTTTGTGGGTATGCTGTCAGAGCTTTGGACAGGAGAACACAAGAATCAGAAAACAATCAAAACTAAATGGAACCTTGAACTTTTAGGTAACCAAAAATTGTTCTCATGATCCATGCCTGTTTATACAATCCTTAGGGAAGGAAAATCATGCTCTTGGGCCTCTAACAGGCATCCGTGTGCCTCCTGACCAGTGTTGCTGACCAGGCTCTAAATATCTCCCTTCACCATAGAGCAGGCTAGTGACAGGACACAATGTAGCAGAAAATACCACCCACTGGGCTGTAACTACATCAGATCAGTGGGTCTTGATGACAGTGTCACTGGGATACATAGTGAAGTCCTGCTGCCAACCCCCAACCATTTTCAGGCTCAGGGTCTTGTCAAAAAGATGGGTTCTTAAAAAACTTCACTTTGTTGTTTACTAAAATTGTCACATTTCTGTGTGCCCTTTTGTCTGTTTCCTGTTGGTGGACCAGTGTACTACTTATTTTCAAGACCCGTTTTCCCAAAAACAAGGAACAGAGCAGCTTTTTAAAGTTTGCTATCCAAGGGCAAGCATACCTAACACTACCCTTTGTTTCATGGGTGTTTTCATGATGCATGCAAATGGCCTTGTGTCCCCTTATGGCCAGTAAAATCAGTATACTGCCATACTTGGACTACTATCACCTATGGGCCCTCATTGTGGAGGAAAGGTTCTTTATTAGTGTCTTTGAACTACTATTTTTTGTAATTAATTTCCCAGCGTTCCTACAGCCTGGGATAGAGCAATACTGTCATACTGTTATGATCTTTTACAGCTTCTTCTTGTTGCACCTGCTGCTTCGGGCAAGTGACCAGCAGGCCCAGCGGAGGCCATTTTCCGCCCAGCAGCTCTTGACATGACTGCCATCGCGGCCTCAGCAAGACTGTGTGTGTTTGGGGGGTGATGGACTGTTTGAGCGGTGAGATAAGGGGGCTTGCATTGTGGGGGTCCACTGACAGGATGCTCCATTACACGGTGTAATTACAACCAGAAGCTACGTCAAGTGTGAAAGCGACTGATAAGATCAGGTCAAGCTGGCGGGCAGGAGTTCAGCAGGAGCACAGGCCGGGGTGAACAAGACACCTCTGACATGTTTTCATTGCCCTGGCCAATACATCGCTGCCCACATGCCTGAAGCAGACTCACACAGAAAAACACCTACCCCCTTCCAGCCTCATCCTCCTCTGCTGCCAGCATGTACTGTACTCCAGTGGAGGGATGTGAGAAAACAACAGAACTGGGATAGTGCAGTCCTCTGTGTACTCCACACCCACAACAAACACACACTCATCTTCTGAGTAGATAAGGTCGACAAAGGGACAACCACAGGAAACCTCTCAAAGACACACGAGCAATCTTTTCTCTCCCTCTTTCTCTCTTCTGCCCTCCACTTACCCTTACCCCCTCCGGCCCTGGCCCAGCGGCACGTGCTGATTCCACAATCAGATTTGTCTGTCTTATTTTGAGGTCCTGACCCTGCTGCCTTTGGGAATGTGAACTTTTCTTGTTTATTGGTGGCCGTCAGGCCAAGGCTTGCGAAGAACAGCTGTGTGTACACGTGTGTGCGAGTAAAATGCCTCCATTTGGCTGGATGTGGATTGCTCCTGTTGAGCACCAAAAGCACAAGGCACTCGTCATTTCACAGACAGACCGAGAAACCCATCCAAATTTTCACACTTTGCCTAGTACACCTCACACACGCTCGTGAGCTGCCAATCCCGGCATCGTTTTCGGACCCGGTGGCAAAACCAAGGCAAGTTGTGTAAGAAACATCGCCATCTGTACGTCCAGAAAAAAAGTCCCGAGTGAGAGAAGGGACGAACCAGGAGAGGCCATGCTCGTCTCCTACACCTGTGCCAGGGCCTGCTGAGTTATTTGTTTGCCGCTTGTCCGGGGAGAAGGCTGGGAGGAGCAGTGTTTTACAGAAGCTGAGGAGGTGCTCTGTCTGCTGTCACCGACCTCGATTTATGACGCATCCTCTTGCTTTGAAGGCCAGCTCTGTTTGCTTAGCCCTCGCTAACTGTTTCGTGTAGCCTGTCTCAGCACATGTTCAATTACAGTCTTTAGTTCAGTACCACAAAAGGGCATCCCGGGCCACGTAACAGGACCGTTTTGTTTAATTTCCTCATTTTAATACATTTAACAGTATGTTCACTTCCGCCAAATTCAATTACAGTGATGTGGGGCATAATAAAGAGGTTTATGGGAAACACTGTGTGTGCTGAAGACTGACCTCTACATGAGCTAAAGTGGCCTGATAACAGGCTGATACAGATAGTATGCTGTGGACTAACAAGAGAAAGAAAGGAGGGACCATCTGCACCTTTCTACAGCAACACACACACTCACTCACACACACACACACACACACACACACACACACACACACACACACACACACACACACACACACACACACATACACACACACACCATCTAACACAGCAACAGGAAGTCTGTGCAAAGTTCAGCCACGGGTCAGCATAGACATTGCTCCTCCCCTTTTAGCCCCCTTCCCCCAGCACATCACACACACATCCACACATACTCCCACCCACCTGAGCGGTCTTTGAGGGGTCAGGGGGACAACCGAGGGGGTGTAGGGCAGAAAAAGGGGGACAACTACCATATAATTCAGACAATTAAGGAAACATTTCGTGAGCAGCAGTTGATGGTGCTGTGCGTGTTAAGTGTGTGACTGACCTTTTCCTGAACCCATTTATGAAGTGTTATTTTGCTTCCTGGGGTTTGTATGTGTGGCACATGTGTTGCTGTGTGCCGGGGTTTCATTGACCAGGTAGAATTGCTGCAAATTTGGTTTGCCAGAAAATGAAAATATACATTAAACCAAGTTGGAAACAAATAAATAAATAAATAAATGAAATACAATAGTCTTTATACAGGAAACAGTGTATAAAAAGTGCTTCCCAAAATCATTAGGTGTGTTATCCATTTTTCAAGCAGGATGCTGTAAGTGAAAGTAACTCAGGACTAGTGTTGTACACAAACTGGTTTAGTTTTTAGCAGTGGCCTAAGTGTTGCTCAGATGTCTAGGACCTTGATGTGTGTTCCTTCAACTGACCCTGCTCTAGAAAAATGTTCTCTATAGTGTATGACTCCCATAGGGCCCCATAACCTCTTGATCATCACAGAGTCAAAGCCTGGTCACAGTTCTAATAGACGAGACAGTTTAAGTAGGTGTGTTCAGAGCCTAGTTGAAGAATGTGCTACGAAAACATGAAGGTCTCCTTCTGTAAAATAGAAGCTGGGATTTGAGTACTTACTGCTCATCGAGTTCATAGAGAACATCATCAAGTACCAAGAGTTTCATATCATGTGGATACCAGGAGCTTAATATCAAGCTTATTATTCTTGTACATGAATATTATATGTGTCCTAGGTTGAATGACTAGTGGTTAATATACCGTAACACACACATGACAGGGTATAGAAATTTGTTCTCCAGTCTTTTTACCAACAAAATAAGTGCTGCAGTAGCACCACCCTGTGGACACAAAATTGGCTGCTGTTCTTAGCCACACTAAATGGCCAAAACTTTTAGGACACCTAAGCATCACACCCATATGAGGATCTTTTCCAAACTGTTGCCACACAGTTGGAAGCAGACTTGTCTATAATATCTTTATATGCTGTAGCATTACAGTGTAACTTAGTGTAACTAAAAAGTCCAAACCTATTTCAGCATGACCATGTCCTTGTGCACAAAGAGAACTGGCTGAATTGAATTAACAACCAAGTCAAAATCTAGACGAAAGTCTTCCAGGAAGAATGGAGGGTCACTAAATCAAAGGGTCACTAAATCTGCAATGGAGAGTTCAACGAGCACTTTCGTTTGTGATGGTCAGGTGTCCACAAACATTTTGGCCATTCTCTGCTGTCCAGTGATCTCAAGAAATTTTCTTGAACCACCTGCTCAGATATTAACAGAAACGTCCTGTGTTAAAGTAAGGAAAACACTGCAACATGAAGGACGACTGACCTGTGGAGCTCTTAAACAGAAGTCAAACAATTGTCAGGTGTCATCAAACGTCAGGTCTCTTTGTGGGTTATGAGCGTTTGAGGCGGCGTATTCCCAAGTCAGATAAGAACAAAACACAGACACTTCACAAATATATCAAACTAAAGAGTGAAACAAGTCCCTCCCTTTTGGACAAACGTTTTAATAACAGCTTTATAAGAAACTCCTTTAACGCTGGATCCAATCCTCCATGTAAATCAAAATGGCTTAAACCCCATTGTATATCTTGGCATAGCATTTGGACATTACCATATAAATATGTTATTTCTGAAGTATTTTATAAAGTACTTTATAAAATTATTCATATCCTGTAAACACAGCTGTTAGTAGATGTACTCATAGTGTTTGTGATAAATGTACCTTTTGTAAGATATCAGATGAAGATGTTGAACTTTTATATTTCTATTGCCCTTTTTCTATTTCATTCTGGGTTGACTTTAAAATGGACAGAACCAAAAAAATGAAACAAAGCCCTTAATGATATTCACAATATTTTACTTTGCTTTCAAATCCCATATTTTTCAGATAAACAAAATAACATCATTAATCTGTTAATTATCATAGCAAAGTATTATATTCATAAGACAAAAATAATTCTAAAGAAACTATCATATATTACCTTTTATAACACTGAACTTAAAATATATTTTGAAACCCTTTCTAATGAGGTCACAAAATAAGAAACTTTCTAAAGCTTCAAAAAGTTCTAAAGCTTTTCAAATTTATGTAACTGCCCTTATATGGCACTTTTTTGTCCTGGTATTCATATATTTATTTTAATTAGGGCCCGAGCACTGAAGGAGCAAGGCCAGAGGCCAGAGACCTTGCAACATAGGTGCGGAAGCCCTATTGTTTTCATTAGAATTTTATATTTATTTTATTTTTATTTATTTATTTTTATTTATTTATTTTTTCTCAAACTTTCGGGGCATTTTGGACCCCTTAACATGTTCAAAAACTCTTGAAAATCAGCAGAAAGGTTGGAATCTGCGGCCATTAGGACGTCACTGTGGCTCGGCCCTGGGCGTGGCACACACCCGTTACAGCGCCCCCTGGAAAATCTTGCTGCATAGCTGATACACACTGGCACGTATCCATGTACAGCTTGGTACACACTTAGATCTCATTCAACTGAACAACTTTCACACTGCATGTCATTAAGGCTAATCCACAGGAAGTGAGTTATTTTGAGTTGTTTGCAAAACGCACCCAATGGAATTTGATATACTCCTCCTAGGGGATTGATACAACCGCCACCAAACCCAGGCTAATATGATCTGAAGACATTGAGGATCTAAAGTTGATGAGGGATTTTTGATCTCAAACAGTTCAGCCGTGAGGAGCCCTTAAACTTATGGTGAATTAAAGGAAACAGGAAGTGGCTAATAACTTCAGTGTATATTGTGTGATGTACATCAAACCTCAACTTTATGTTAAGAGAAGAAAGCTGATCACACGGACATGACTACTGTGAGTGTCAGTCATAGCGCCACCTACTGGCAGCAGGAAGTGTGTCACTTTTAGAAATCTCTAATGTTCTCCCTTACTTTCATCTGATTTGGTTGAAAATCAGTGAGAATAATGTCAGGACATGGCTGATGTGAAACTGTGAAGGAATTTGTGATATGTTGAATGATGTTATCATAATATCATCATATAAATCAATCTATAATGTATAGCAATAAATTTAGTAATACAATATTTATACAAATTTTTGTATAAAAAAATTTCTTAAATCCTGAAATGTGTACATTGCATACATGTGTATACATTTTTCTGGGTGACTCTCTCTCTCTCTCTCTCTCTCTCTCTCTCTCTCTCTCTATATATATATATATATATATATATATATATATATATATATATATATATACACTATATTGCCAAAAGTATTTGCTCACCTGCCTTGACTCGCATATGAACTTAGGTGACATCCCATTCCTAATCCATAGGGTTCAGTATGACGTCGGTCCACCCTTTGCAGCTATAACAGCTTCAACTCTTCTGGGAAGGCTGTCCACAAGGTTTAGGAGTGTGTTTATGGGAATTTTTGACCATTCTTCCAGAAGTGCATTTGTGAGGTCAATTCATCCCAAAGGTGTTCTATCGGGTTGAGGTCAGGACTCTGTGCAGGACAGTCAAGTTCATCCACACCAGACTCTGTCATCCATGTCTTTATGGACCTTGCTTTGGTCACTGGTGCACAGTCATGTTGGAAGAGGAAGGGGCCAGCTCCAAACTGTTCCCACAAAGTTGGGAGCATGGAATTGTCCAAAATGTCTTGGTATGCTGAAGCATTCAGAGTTCCTTTCACTGGAACTAAGGGGCCAAGCCCAGCTCCTGAAAAACAACCCCACACCATAATCCCCCCTCCACCAAACTTTACACTTGGCACAATGCAGTCAGACAAGTACCGTTCTCCTGGCAACCGCCAAACCCAGACTCGTCCATCAGATTGCCAGATGGAGAAGCGCGATTCGTCACTCCAGAGAACGCGTCTCCACTGCTCTAGAGTCCAGTGGCGGCGTGCTTTACACCACTGCATCCGACGCTTTGCATTGCACTTGGTGATGTATGGCTTGGATGCAGCTGCTCGGCCATGGAAACCCATTCCATGAAGCTCTCTGCGCACTGTTCTTGAGCTAATCTGAAGGCCACATGAAGTTTGGAGGTCTGTAGCGATTGACTCTGCAGAAAGTTGGCGACCTCTTCGCACTATGCGCCTCAGCATCCGCTGACCCCGCTCCGTCAGTTTACGTGGCCTACCACTTCGTGGCTGAGTTGCTGTCGTTCCCAAACACTTCCACGTTCTTATAATACAGCGGACAGTTGACTGTGGAATATTTAGGAGCGAGGAAATTTCACGACTGGATTTGTTGCACAGGTGGCATCCTATCACAGTTCCACGCTGGAATTCACTGAGCTCCTGAGAGCGACCCATTCTTTCACAAATGTTTGTAAAAACAGTCTGCATGCCTAGGTGCTTGATTTTATACACCTGTGGCCATGGAGGTGATTGGAACACCTGATTCTGATTATTTGGATGGGTGAGAGAATACTTTTGGCAATATAGTGTATATATATATATATATAAACTGATATAGTAATATAGTTTAGAGGGAGAGTCATTGTCCCTTTGGACATCACTGGACATTGCTATGATCTGTTTCATTACACCCAAACTGTCCCTTTTGTCCTTATATAGTTTAGAAGGAAAGTCAGTTTTCTTTTTGCCATCAGTGGATTTTGTTGTGATCACTTTCAGTACACCCAAATTGTCACTCTTGTCCTTTTGCTATTTCCCTTTTTAATGCATGTACCCACTGTGCCCACTGTGTCTGGTGTGCCTGGGCGGTGATGGCACCGTGTAGTGATGGCCCATAGTGCGAGGGCCCGTCATTGCTGCTTGCAGCTATATTTTATTATTTGTTTTGTTTGATATTTATGCTTATGTTCATTTTATGTTTTGTTGTCTTGCTTTAAACTGTGTGACATTGTTTTGTATCTGCCCTGCGCTTCTTATACTGTACCTGTGTGTGATGGAATTAAATTTAAAAAAATTATACATATATATATATATATATACATATATGTATATATATATATTTATATATATATATATATATATACATATATATATATATATATACATACATTACCAGTCAAAAGTTTGGACACACCTTTTAATTCAGTGTTTTGTGTTTAGGGATTTATTTTCTACATTCTAGAACAATCCTGGAGATTTCAAAACTATGAAATAACACACATGGACTTCAGTAATCCATATGTAATGACAAGAAAAAACAGTCAGTTGTTATTTTAAGACACGAAGGTCAGGTGTTCTGGAATAGTTCTTACAAGAACAGTATTGTCAAGTGCATTTGCAAAACCCATCAAGCCCCATGATGAAACTGGCTCACATGAAGACCATCCCAGTAAAGCAAGACCAAAACTGACCTCTGCTGCAGAGGAGAAGTTCATTTAGAGTCACCAGCCTCAGAAATCACCAATTAACAGCACCTCAGATTAGAGGCGTTATGAAGGCTTTACAGAGCATCAGTAGCAGACATATCTCAATATCAACTGTTCAAAGGACATTATTGTGGATTTCGGCCGCCTTCAGCATTGATTTACAATGTAGAGAGAAATAAACATCAGGAAACACCATGGGATTAGAAGGTGTCCAAACTTTTCACTGGTAGTGTAGCTATATATATATATAAGGGATGTCAAAATTAACGCGTTAATAACGCGGCACTAATTTTATTAACGCGTGATTAACGCATCGCGCATTTTCTGTTTGACCCTCGGCCTTGCCCGTAGTTTGGGAAATGGGAGATGCAGCAGCAAGCCGAAATTGAGAAAGAAAAGCGTCTTCTTTATACATAAAACGATGTCTGATGGTTCTGTCGACGAGACAAAAGTCTGCATTTATTGTGGATGTGAATGAAGTTCTCACCGCAGCACCTCGAGTTTAAAATATCACTTGATGGTGAAGAATACAGCTGATACAGAGAGCTCTCCTGCCCCTCTCCTGCCCCTCGCCAAAGGCAGACAACACTAGACTCTTTTCAGTGGAGATGGAATGTGAACCTGTGTTCTGTTCTTTTCTTCATGTGTTTGTTATGAACAAGTTATTTGAAAACATGTCTATGTTCTTTATGCTCTATATTTAAGGTGAATAAATATATATAAATGTCGAGTCTGCCCTCTAGTGGTCAGGGAATGAAATTGGAACATCATTGCAAGGTTATGATCTCGACTCAATTTACACAACTTAATATAAGGCTTGGCCACTAAATAAGGAACGCTGTACCCCTGCTCATTTGTGCACTTAACCCAATCAGCCAATCATGTGGCAGCATCTTAATGTAAGGCACTTTAGTAAATGTTCATCAAACATCATATAGGGTAAAAATCTGATTTCAGCAAATTTGACCATAGATGATGCAGCCAGATTTGGGTATTTCAGGGAATTTTCACACAAAATAGCGTCTAGAATTTACACACAATGGCAATTCTGTGCATAGAAATAGCTTTTCGATGAGAAATGTCAAAAGTGAATGGACAGAAAATGTATGTTGCCATGGCATGCTCTAAAGCATCTCATAATCCATAACAGGTTCTGTTCCCATCAGACAAGGACAGCAATCTGAAGCTACAGGGCGGTTAAATATTGGAAAAAAAATATTGCCTGGTCTAGAAAAACACACTTATTGACACACATCTACACTAAAGACAGGGTTTCCTTTCAAAATATTGAACTTAATACATAAGTTTGCTGTGAGTGCCTATTACACAAGAAAATCCTACATATTTAAAAAATGCTAATCTCAAGCATTTTAGGTATGCAATAAAATATTCTCCTTATTAAAAAAAGATAGTGGTCCCTTAATATTTCCAGCCAAACTCTTGCTTACAGCAAACTCTTGAACACTCTCAACAAATGAGTCTTCATAGAACAGGGCTCCGTGACTTACAAGACCATCGGTCAGCTACATGTTCTCACCACCACAAACAATTTCAAAGCACTAATATAAAACATTTTTACACTGACCATGTTTAGGTCAGGCAATTTAACTGTAAAAAGGTGTTCAAGGTCAAAGTCCAGAGGTGTTTATTGCCATTTCAACCATATATATACTATATTGCCAAAAGTATTTGCTCACCTGCCTTGACTCGCATATGAACTTAAGTGACATCCCATTCCTAATCCATAGGGTTCAATATGACGTCGGTCCACCCTTTGCAGCTATAACAGCTTCAACTCTTCTGGGAAGGCTGTCCACAAGGTTTAGGAGTGTGTTTATGGGAATTTTTGACCATTCTTCCAGAAGCGCATTTGTGAGGTCACACACTGATGTTGGACGAGAAGGTCTGGCTCTCAGTCTCCGCTTTAATTCATCCCAAAGGTGTTCTATCGGGTTGAGGTCAGGACTCTGTGCAGGCCAGTCAAGTTCCTCCACACCAGACTCTGTCATCCATGTCTTTATGGACCTTGCTTTGGTCACTGGTGCACAGTCATGTTGGAAGAGGAAGGGGCCAGCTCCAAACTGTTCCCACAAAGTTGGGAACATGGAATTGTCCAAAATGTCTTGGTATGCTGAAGCATTCAGAGTTCCTTTCACTGGAACTAAGGGGCCAAGCCCAGCTCCTGAAAAACAACCCCACACCATAATCCCCCCTCCACCAAACTTTACACTTGGCACAATGCAGTCAGACAAGTACCGTTCTCCTGGCAACCGCCAAACCCAGACTCGTCCATCAGATTGCCAGATGGAGAAGCGCGATTCGTCACTCCAGAGAACGCGTCTCCACTGCTCTAGAGTCCAGTGGCGGCGTGCTTTACACCACTGCATCCGACGCTTTGCATTGCACTTGGTGATGTATGGCTTGGATGCAGCTGCTCGGCCATGGAAACCCATTCCATGAAGCTCTCTGCGCACTGTTCTTGAGCTCATCTGAAGGCCACATGAAGTTTGGAGGTCTGTAGCGATTGACTCTGCAGAAAGTTGGCGACCTCTTCGCACTATGCGCCTCAGCATCCGCTGACCCCGCTCCGTCAGTTTACGTGGCCTACCACTTCGTGGCTGAGTTGCTGTCGTTCCCAAACACTTCCACGTTCTTATAATACAGCTGACAGTTGACTGTGGAATATTTAGGAGCGAGGAAATTTCACGACTGGATTTGTTGCACAGGTGGCATCCTATCACAGTTCCACGCTGGAATTCACTGAGCTCCTGAGAGCGACCCATTCTTTCACAAATGTTTGTAAAAACAGTCTGCATGCCTAGGTGCTTGATTTTATACACCTGTGGCCATGGAAGTGATTGGAACACCTGATTCTGATTATTTGGATGGGTGAGCGAATACTTTTGGCAATATAGTGTAGCTGCTGCAGTACACGATGATGAAAGAAGAGTAAGAGGATGGAGATCGAAAGAGATAGCAGCCTTCAAAGATTCTGAAGCTTTCTGTCAGAACAGAGCACAAAGCCTACAGACCACACAGAGGCTGTTCTCTACAGGTGCAGACATCATCAAGCCAGTTTGTTCCAAACTAATAGAACACAAAGTACATTATCTTAAAATAATATTATATTTTAATAGAGTTATATTTCTGCAATGCTTCCATATTTCTAAAAACCCAAAGTGTCAGTGAGGCTATATTATTTATCTGCTCACTCAAAGGGCATGGTTCAGTGAGATCCGACGGTCACGAGAATACAGACATCTGAGATGTGCGGTTATTAATCCCCATCAGGCAGCGGTCAGGCCGCGAGGGGGTGTGGACGGTGGACAAAGGCTCTGCAGACAGATCTTCCTGTCAGTCTGCCTCTGTAGCTCAGAGCTACTGCTGATCTGATGTCTGCATTCTGTTAAATCCCTCCATTAATACTAATCACATCATGAGCCTCTGCACTACACACAGAGCAGCATGACATCTGCTGCACCACTGCGAAGAGATTACATGCTCTCGGCTCTTACAGAATCAGGACACTGAAGTGTTTCGGAGGCAGTGTTCAATGGCAAACTCACAAAGTTTATTCAGTTGCACCAGTACATTAACTTAGAATGGAACATTCAGTTTAGGCACATACACACCACAAAACTAGATTTATCCTCCACCAGGTACAGTGGATTAAATCACTTTGGTATGAAGTTACAGCATGTGGTCCTTTTCCCAGTAAAGAATACATTCTGCATTGAGATGACGTACAAAACCTTTAAATATTCAAAATCAAATTTTTTTTATTAGCCTTTATAAAATCATCAATATCCATCAAAATTACGTTGTACCTTTTCACTGACTTTATTCTTTATGTCTTTCAGGAGAAAGGACACTTTTGGTCTGATTGTATTCAAGTGTGTTGGTATGACAATGATTTAGCTAATCAGCAATTGGAAAAATCTACGTGAATAAAAAACTAAAAGGCAAAAAAAAAAAAAAAAAAGGCAGCATAAGAAACATACAAACGATACAGGAGTATAAAAACCCACCTCCATAGGAATACACCTTTAGTTTTGAACACTTTAGAAAACATAGTAAATACAATTTAAAATACTAAAAGCCAAACTGAATTCAAAAATTCAGAATAGGCTACAGCAAGGATGTCCAGTTTTATCCAGAAAGGGTCAATGTGTGGTGCAGGTTTTCATTCCAAACAAGCAGAAGCCACACCTGAGTCTACTGAAGGCCAAGATGAAGTGATTAAACAGGTGGAGTCAGGTGTGTGTCCTGCTCGATCGGGACGAAAACCTGCAGCACACGGCCCTTTGCGGACTGGACGGCCCTGGGCTACGTCATAAGAACAACATCTACATTCAGCACAAAACATCACACTGCATTTTCTCTCTGAATATTCTTGCAATATACAAGCTCATGTCATTTGTTTGGTTAACTCTGAAGTTCAGAAATAAATAGTGTTGAAGCCTTAAAAACCTACTGGATGTTTGGCATGAATGATGAAAGAGCCCACAGCCACTTAGAGGAGAGGAGAATATTAACACTCATTAGGTTTCTGTAGATGAAGCTCTATAGGGTCAGTAGTCACTGGTCAGGGCTGGTATAAGTCGTTGCGTTCAGTGCAGGTCTCCGTCTCCCTTTAATCTTCAGAGATCCATAACGAGGCTGTGACACATACACATGACCATGAGTTACAAACAGCGGAAAACTGTCCCATTTAACTTGGGCTTATAATCTCCACACCCAGACATCAGTGACTCATAAAGCCACCCGAAACATGTGTTTTAAGACCATAAAATGGTTTCTAAATTGCACATGTTTCTCGACATGATGGTTCTCCAAGCTCAGGATTCTGAATCCTTCCAAATTCATATTTGATGATGCGACTCCTGACCACAGATTCAACAAAAACTGCTTTTTAAAGACTAATAATAATGCAGTTCACATACCTTTGGTGGACTGGGGAAAACGTTTTTCTAGGTTTTCTACTATATACAGATAAGAAAACTGCAGCCTGTCCTGTAGAGAAATCTCTTCCTCCTTTGCCTGTATCTCAACCACATGTAATGTAATCTTCATTGTACACTCTGGTTACTGCAAAAAGTTTTATATAAAACATTTATATACTCAACTGAGAGCAACACACTGACTGTCTATAAGACAACTGCTATAGACACTCTTCCTTCTGCATTTAATGTGACACGAGGTATAAAAATGATAAATCTGACCATGAGAAGTATATCTAATCGTATACCTGTAGGTGATATTTGCAGAAAACTACGCAAGTTTAAGAAGAAAAGCCGTAAAGCAGATTGACAAAACTATACAACCATTTAAAAAAATACTATACATTAAAAAATATTAAATAATCCAAAAAACCAAAGAAATAGAAAAATCATTGAGGGATTTCACACACTGTAAACTCGGGGTAAACATGTTAATTTGTTAACTTGGGTTAACCTGGGTTAACTTTGACCTTTCACACTGCTCATTCTTTACCCAGGGTTAACACTGAATCCAGCTCTTCGTAATCTGATGGTTCACACTCTACATTTCTAAACCTGTTCTTATTTACATACTTGTGCTGTCAGCAACCATGACTGGATAAATACAGCACGTAGCCGCTTAAAACAATGGCTTGTCCCATGCTTTTGCATCAGTTAGAAAAAATGGACAGAGCTAGCGTTCTGCACCACAGCAGGTATTGTTTTTCACAGCTTCCAATCTAATAAATTCTAAAAATAAAAAAAAAAACTTAAGGTGACTTTATAGAAAAAGAAAACCTACAAACTCTTTACTTCTGATGCCAAGCGAGCTCACCTGAACCAAATGAGATAACATAAAAATAGAGCTGCGTATAAATGTTTCCAGTAGAGCTAAAGATTTGGCAGATAGTTTAATCTCTTCTTGCTAAACAATCTAATCCAACATTGTATTTTTAGCATACGTACATCTTTGCGAAGTTTGGAGCGTGTGACTTTGGTGCTTTGAGATCGCCTGAGGCCGCGCTGAGTTACGGCTTCGTCTTCAGAGAAAAAAGACTCGTTCTCATCGTCAACTCGTTCCTCATCAGCATCATCATAATAATAATCTGAGGAGGAGAAAGATATTAGAAAGCAATAGAAACTTTGTTAGCACAAAGTAAAGAAATACCAAGAATAAATTCAACAGACAGAGAAGAGAGAGAGAGAGAGAGAGAGAGAGAGAGAGAGAGGCCTTTGTCCTAAGCTCAGGCTGTTACTGGCACAGCTTTCTCCCTGAGTGCAGTTAAGACTCTGGAGCACCAGCCTGTGCCAGTGTGCCACATGTCAGAGCAGCTCAGGACACTCCACTCTCATCTCTCACCATACTGCAAATCCAACAACAACGCCAGTGAGCAGGCAGTGAACGTATGGACGTCTCTGTATGCATTGTGTTTGACCACATGGGGGCAGAAGTGATACAGCGACTGCCCCAGATTTGGCTTTGAGCTTCCTTTGTTTGCCTGCACACCCCAACAAATGTTTTCCATTAGTGAACTAGAACAACTTCCTCTGACTATGGCAGACAAACTGTCCATTCTGCAGAGCTATTTTTGCCTTTTTGGGCTCAAATAATACACAACCTAGTCAGGAGGTCTGTAATTACTGTGTCTGTAAGAATACATCAGACACAGCCAAGTGATTATGAGAAACCAGCTGCTGACAACACACACTGAGAGATAATGTGTCAGGATGAAAGTAGATACTTCCCTCGCATTAAAAACTGCATTATGTTCTATTGTGCTCCATTTTCAGGGCTTTAATCCAACAAGAGACGGTAGCATTCGGATCTGGATGTCCGCAACACCTCGGGCCTCGCATGACTGAGGAATGTGAGCGACTGCATGAAAGGGAGGAGGGAAGAGGACGAGCGCCTGAAGCAAAGAACAAAGGGAGCCAACTTGCCACTTTGACGGTGTTCCCTCAGCTGACCCCATTCCTTTACAAACACCAAAAACGGGCTCTTAATGAGCACCGACTGAACGACACAGCCGCTTTTGTCTTCTCAGTCATCTTTCTGAATGAAGGGAAAAATAAATTCTACAATTAGCGGCTCGCTTCATCAGCAGACACAACCTTGGCCGTCTCTTTCTGGCGGTGGCATTTTGAAGTGACTCGTTTTATTGTGGCTCCATCGCAGACGAGATGAAAATGACCTGGATGCCGGTGGAATTTCAAATGTGACTAGTGCATTAGCATACTGAGATAGAGTGCATTAGGTATTCTGCTCATACGACAGCTCGCGTCGGCCCCAACCCCCCACTGCCGCCACCGCAAATTCACACAAAACAGGCTTTCTTGCTCCGAGTGTGCCGCCTTCGCTTTATTATCCTCTAACGCTTGAGACAAATACGAAATCCATCCTGTTTGCTGCAAAGAGTTGGGAGCAGCTAACAATGAGCTAACAATGTGGTCAAAATAGATGCTGCGAGACCAGTGTAGGCTTTTACATTCCGTACAGAGCATTGTCCGTCTTGCTAGACAAGATCAAGTTCATATTTACCCCCTACAGAAGTGGCACTAATTAATCCTCAAGGCAGCCGAGAGTGGACCACCAGCATGAGGCAAACAAGACCCGGAGCTAAGTTAATCATTAAGCCAGCATTTACAGTAAGCCGAGATAACAGTACCGGCTCCGTCGTGCTGGGTGGAAGCTATTGCTCTCCTGGCAGGATTGGAGCTTGTGTAGGATGGGTACTGCTCGCCACCCCCATCATCCTGCGGGATCTGGGTGAGGTCGGCCATACTGAAACTTCTCAGCTTTTCGGTGATGGCGCCCTGGCCCTGAAGAGAACAGACATCACGTTAAAACCTCACATGCCGACCTTTACTGAGCATGACATGATTGCACTACCATCACAAACACAAGAGAATAAACAAGCATGCATGGGATTGGTTTAAACGTTATGACCCAAAATGGGGGTCTAAATGTGCTACAGAGATGAAGACCCATTGCTAGTGTAATTATGTGAGACCACATGAAAGGTAGGCTTTACTGAGCAGACCTAGAGTGCACTACAATGGAGAGATCATTAGGGGTTAACACTGTATGTGCCAATCAGTTGGAAAACTTGAAAGGAAAAGAAATGAAACAAAGGAATTGTTTAAATGAAACATCTTTTTCCATGCTGTAGACTGGATACCATTACCTCCACTGGAGAGAGCAGGAAGGCAGAGTTCCTATAGGACAGTATGTCAGTAAAAGGTGAAGAGAGAGAGAGAGAGAGAGAGAGATCAAAACGACGGTTAGGATTCAAAAAGAAGACAACTAACATGGTAAGAAATAAGGATGAAGAAGAAGAGGATAAAAAAAAAAAAAAAACAATGCTTAGAAGATATGGGAACTGTCCCTTTAAGGAAACACATGCTGCTGCTTACAGCCACTTCCTCCTGTGTTTAGAAACCAGGTAAACCAGATGGGTGCTAATTTTAATTAAGACATCAGCTGATTATAGACTGACATGTTTTGAAAAGGATTGGAGATGTTTTCTCCTTAGTAATGGATGTCAGTGTGCTTTATTTTAAGCTTTTGGAGATGCTGTAAATATGTAATATCACACACACACATTTTTATTTATATATATATATATATATATATATATATATATATATATATATATATATATAAAATATTTAATGTAGATTTATATTGCAATAAGGGAGCCAAAACTTTAAGGAAAATACTTCACTGTTTAAATTTCCACACTGAGGGGCAATGCTACATGCATAACTAACAAGAAGGAAGAAGCGTGGCCGACAAACATATAAGCCCATAGAAACAGCAGATACATTTACACAAACACACCCAGTGACAGGAGCTGTAGTGCACATGAGCGCACACACACCCACACAGTCATGCAGTTCGTCACTTGCCTTGACAGCTGCAGAGACAGCTGCGGTAGCTGCTATACTTAGGCCCTGCTTGCCGAAGTGAAGCATTGTTTCGTAGCTGCGCTCTTTAGCTTGAACAATGTAGTCATCGATTTCCTTGAAGCAAAACAAAGTGAAGATTAGAGGTCCATACAAGCAGATTCAGAACAAGATAATAAATAAAATCCAGACAATGATCAGCCAGAACATTAAAACCACTGAGAGGTGACGTGAACAACGCTGCTGGGATATGTTAGCCAGCAAGTGGACAGTCAGTTCTCGCTGTTAATGTGTTGGACGCCGGAAAAACGGGCAAGAGTGAGGATCTGTGCGACTTGACGAGGACCAAATTGTGATAATGACTGGGTCACAAAGGGGGACCTACACTATCAGGCAGGTGGTTTTAATGTTATGGCTGCTGGGTGTAAACTTTAGGTGTCCTGAAGTGCAATCACGAAACGGTAACATCTACAATGGACAGTTTTGTTTAGCCGATAATTCAGCATACTGCTACACCTCTACCGTCAACTACTACAAATTTACACATTCCTACAAATTACTGAAACCATTCTGAACAAATGAAATGGAGTACTTGTGTCTGGTGAGTGTAGTTAAATTAAATGAATATTCTTCTGTTTTTTATTGGTTAACTATCAGCATCAGACATGAATTTATGGAAGGATATATTTTTATAAAAGTGAGGACAAACTTGCCTTTGGTATAATTAAGGAATAATGATTGAGAACTACATTAGTAATGTCCACACTTTATAATCGCCATAAAAACAGACACCATCAAGAAGCAAACTATAAAACACACCTGTATTGTGTGTGAAACACGACACCGTGCCACGACACTCAGTACTGATCAAAAATATCAAAATATAATTATACCAAGTTTAAATACTGTTATTATAATTTCATATTTAATGACGACAATAACATAAGGGATATACACCATCAGTGGGAGCAATTAGGGTGAATTAAAAAGCACAGTTACCCTTTCTTTCGAAGTCAGTAGAGGATGTAGGACCTTTCTGTAGATTAAACTGGCTCCTCTAGTGTAGGGAGACACGAGCCAGATCACACAGGCAATCTTGATTTCATAATAGAGTGGAAACCTTCATACACAGAGACACAAATTGCATCCTATTAATCAGACAAAATAATTACACACATTAAAGTGTGTATTCCAACAGACTGATTTCAGCAATCCCACATTAAAAAGGCAACTTAATTTCATTAGAGAGATTGTCTTCCCGCACGCCCTGAGCCAGGACGATAACAGCGAGTCCCTAAAATCAAAGGACGTGTGTGTTTGGTTTGAAACCGATCACGTGCAAACGGAGCATCGGAGTCAGGAGAGATTAATAGGTGTGATTAGTGTGCTGTCAGACTTACCAGGCTACGGTGAGGTCCGCGATGGTTTCTGCTACAGTATAAAGTGCAAACACAATCCAGTACATCATCCAGCGGACCTGCGTCAAAGTGGAACACAGAAAAAGGAATCAGGTCTTCAGAGAGATTCAGAATGTACATATCCACGTGAAAAATACCGAACTGTTTGTTCAGGTGGTTTTTAGGTATTGTGTTGTAATTTACTTCCTGATTTAAAGGTGTATCAGGTAAGATTAGTCCCACCCACACATTTCAGACCATTAGTCGTTTTGCTAAAGTCATGACTTAATGCGCTGTTTGTTTTTTAATTAAGAAGACTTTGTTTCTCACATATACATTACAGCACAGTGAAATTCTTTTCTTCGAATGTCCTAGCTTATAAGGAAGGAAGGTCAGCGCAGGGTCATGAGACAGTGCCCCTGTAGCAGACAGGGTTAAGGGCCTTGGTCAAGGGCCCAAGTGTGTGGCAGCTTAGCAGTGCTGGAACCCTCGACATTCAATCATTAACCCATAACCTTAACCAGAGAGCCACCACTGCCCTGTTCTAATTCTAATAAATAAGTAAATGAAATCAACTATTGCACTTTAACAAATTATTACATATGTTAATGCCATGGGATTTTTCTATTCACTGTACAGATGAATGCCAATGTGAACAATTGTGAATATGAAGCCACTACAAATATGAACTCTACTCTAAGACAGAATTAATTCACAACTTGTCACTTCTCAGAACTGCAGCCATCATAGAAGAAGAGTCCGAGTTTCAGAATATTAAAAACCCGGTCTGCTTATGAGCCCCTTTACATTCAGTGTGGGCAAATGCCTAATCACACAGAGTGGCTTCCTAACGCAAATCCAATCACATGTCTCTTCCTGGCAAGAGATGGAACACAGTCGAGTGTAACAGAAAATCATTACGGCCGTGACTTTAATTTCCAGCCCTGTTCTCGTTCCTTCATTCGTTTTCTCTCCGTCCTTGTCATTCCCCCTCGGTGTAGCTCTCACTCTCTCTTTCTGGCTGTGACAGGGCCTGTTTTGTATGCTCCGCTGTGCGTACCTTGTCTCGGCTCGGAGCAGCGGCAGGCTTTCACAGAGCTCCTTAGCATTTCAATTTCAAAAGGTAGCAGAGACGGTCATGTGATTCCCAGCCTTGGGCTGAGCCTCTCCCTAGTATTAGGTGATATTTTCAGCTTGGCTGAACAAAGTAAAATGAATCCATGCACAGGCCATGTCACTGGCCTGACAGGAGGCATCACATTTAATTGCTGACCTCCCGGTGAACCTGCTGTGGGTTTGAGAATGATCGATGTATTGCATCAGCCCGGGGGAATCACTGTTGTGTGGTGGAGACACACTACCGACTGAAATCAGCTCGCTATCGTGTCCATTTCTGCTTTTCACTGCAAACAGCAATAATAAAAATATGACCTCAATTAGGTCAAATGGCGTTTTTTCCTCCTCGTAACCCTCCGGACAGCGATCACCTGGCTTTCCTTACAGAGGTATGCAGGATGTAAGCATAAGCATCAAGTTCTACCTTACAGATGGAGGAACATGAGAGAAGGGGGCTCGAGAGCTGCAGCCATGGGCCGCCGTCCAACTCGAGGGTTCCTTTCCCGTCCAACCCCGCCTGAGGACTCGTGCTGACGGCTCCTCTACAAATCAGGCTTAGAAACAACCTGGTCCTGCAGCTAGCTTGTGCGTACAAACACTACCCTCTGTTGGACTGGTGTATGAGACATGAGACATGCTTTACTACCGACACACACCAGTAAAAAACGTACTTACGCACGAGGAAAACCATAGGTAAAATACAAAGGCCTGAGCTTTTGTTAAACCTCCTTTAAACTTCTGGAAAAACAGTAATCTGACAAGTACTGTTAAAAAAAAAAAAGACCTGAGCACAAAGCATAATTTGTCTGGGCTATTTTGGAAATGATTTGAAGAGAGTCCCTGAATTACTGGTCTGCCATGCCGTCTGCTCTCAAAGACGAGAGCAACCGCAGTCAGGATGTGTTTGGGGAGTTTGAAAAACTGCTTTTGTGGTAGAATGCTCTTTATTCTGTTTTCCAGTGCCAGTTAAATTCGGCCTACGTTTACTGAAATGTACTTTCCATTTCATCACTTAACATTTTTGGGAATGGCATAAACATCTGTAAGCTTAAGCTGTGCTTTTCTCCCCTCTGTTAATTTGCCACCGCTATATGTGACCAGTGAAGTCAGACAGCTCAAACCAGATATTTTTTTCCTGGAGGGTGATGGGGTAAGTGTTTTTTTCTTCTTTTGGTTTGCAGTGTGAACAGTAACAGTGTAAAGCCACATTTGCATGTGATTTTAAATCATTAATCCGATTCGGGATCATTGGAATGAAAGTGAATTTGAAGTGTTTTTTCACCGTGTAGTGTACGTCAGATATTTGCAACAAGAACACAGACAAAAATAAAGTACTGTGCACAAATCCATCACTGAGGACAAGTAGTTCCACTGTGTGAGAAGCGACACACATCACACTCTTTAGTTTTATTTGGTGTGATCTGAGCTGAACATGTGACTACACATCATCTCTCATCATCACACACGGCCATTACAATAAATTTTAGCATCTCTATTTTATGGTGTGCCTTTTACTATGACAACAGAAACACACAGTCCATTGTCACTCTGTTGAGGTTAGCTGTAATCTGCAATGGTCACTCTACAGTAAAAACCTTCAGGTTTGTCCTGCTATCCGAACACAGATCAATCTATTCCTCTCCAGTTTCTTTCACCACTGAGCGATGTGCTTAAACCACCTGTGTATTGTTTCAAGCAGTAACCAAAACAGAAATACACAAACTGAAAAGTGAATCAGAGCATCACTATGAACATTCATATCCAATTTTAAATCTCATTCAGCAAGACTGAGCAATGCCCCTTGCTGACAACAAGCTTGCACAATGTTTTTATGGTGTCCCAGAAAAACCTTGTGGGTGGAAAGAAACTTTTTTAAACATGGACTTTCTGTTTGGCTGTAATTAAGCTCACATGCAGCAGGATTAGAGAGAAGCACAGTTTAGCTCAGAAATCCAGCTTAGTTCAGCATTAAAGCCCAGGCTTCTCTCTTCATCATGGGTTAATGCTTTTAGGCAATAGAAACAACATCTTTTAACCATTTTTAAAGAAATCTTTGAACACGCGAGCACACACACACACACACACACACACGTTTAGGAGAGAAAGTGCAAAGTAATATAGACTAAAACAGTGTTTCTCTAATGGAGTACACACATACCACTAAAGGCAGTCAGTGAAAAGGAAACATTTCTGGGAAATTCTTTTCATAAATTAATTTAATGCTGCTAAAAGAATGAAGAGGATTAAATCGATTTAACAACTTCATAATTAAATGCACCTTATTTCAATAGGATAGAAGGCGTGTGTGAGTGAGTGATTACAGTACATAAGCCTCTGCAACTTTTAGGCATTTTTAAGATAAAGGACGCTAGCAGGAGTACACAGAAATACACTAAAAGACAAGCTTCTTCTACACAACAGAATGATGAGCAAATGGACATGATTAAACTTGAAATAAAAATCAGTGAAAAGAGAAGAAAGAAAAGAGCACAGATTTATACTTCAATGTGTCAAATTTAATACTTAACAAAAAGTAAGGGATTGTTATTTATTTTACCTTTCCTGTGTTGAAACATTTTGAGTAACAGAGAAAGATGGCCATGTAGACAAGTGATAACTTGTAAAGGACTATGAAAATGTACTGTTTTGTTTCTTGATACTGTTTATTGCTGAATAATCACCTAAACATCTACATTCACTACTGGCCAGAAAGCAGTACATGACTGCACAGATGACATTATTATTTTTATTATTATTATTATAATAACCGAGGACAGAAAGCAAAACTATCATGTATCGCACAAGTATTTATAGATTTTTGTCATATTGACCTCCTCTACTAGTTCAGTATTAGGATTTAACCTATAGGCACCCATCGGTACGACGTGGCAATCCAACAAACAAACACACACACTCACACCTCCTTTTCTTTTTTACGACTTGTGATGTCTGATCAGCCAGATCACTCCAGCTCAGGTGACAATGCTTAGTTATTTCCCTGTAAATAGAAATGGTGATTGTCCAAGGTAACCTATCACTACTGCGCAGTCACATTAATGTTTAAATGATGTGATATTTTATTCATGTATATACAGACAGGGAGAAGTATACCAGAGATCACCAAGAAATGTGAGACAAAAAAATGCAAACACACAGCGTTTAATCCATGTGCGCTAAAACATCAAAACACACTTAGAGAAAAACGACACTGCTTCAGCAAAATTCAGCTAGTTGTCAGTGTGTGTGGGAGTCGAGGCATTGTTTTCTAAAAGCGCTGCAGAGTCTGACGTGATCGGGTTTAGCGTTTCAGTTCAGCACCTGTTCGGTTCGCTGCCATTAAGCACACTGAAGACTCCTGACGCAAATCATCGGCACGACGCGTCAATGTCGATCTGATCCGGGCCCGCAGGCTGCCGTCCACACACGCCCTCACACATGCGTGGGCTCGCATAAAAAAACACTGACAGCCAGAAGAACATACCTCGCACATAAACTCTGCTACAAAACAAGCTTCCACTACAGAGAAGAAGTCACCTTAGATGTGCCATCACACACACACAGCATATCCAAAAGTTTGTGGACACCTGACAATCACACTCATATGTGCTTGTTTAACATCTTACTTCAAGTTTATTCCATTATTTACTGTATATATATATATATATATATATATATATATATCCTTCACTCTTTCCACTAGACGTTGGAGCATGACTGTGGGGATTTATTGCATTCAACCAGTTAGTGGTGTTCTTGGCGAAGGCCCACATATGGGAGTGATGGTCAGCTGTCCACAAACTTTTGGCCATGGTGTTGGACTGAACTGAATCGTGGTGTCTCTTTTTCCGCCTCATGTGTGGATAGTTTATGGAGGAGAGAATACAGCAATCATGCTTCAATATGCCGTGTACTGTGAGCAGAACAGTGTTAGAGAGTACACTACTTTCGGCCGTACACACACCGTCAGCCAGTGTTTGTGTTTTTTTTTTTTTTGGTTGCTTTTGGGTTCATTTAATCATGCGTAGTGTGAAAACAAACCGAAACAAATAGCAAACAAAGCAACACACAGACAACTTCACTCTGATTCTGCCTCAATAGGACAGACCAATATGTGCTCAAATATTTACTTACATATTCTTTTACATTTTTAGTTTTCACTGCTTTGTAAGAGTAGTATGCTGGGTACAAGGTTCCAAACAGCAGCCTGCAAAGAAAAAAAGAAAGAAATATTAGTTTCTTCGCATGACAAATTGCCTGTCAGGAGTACAAGTGATAGTCATGTTTATAATAAGTGATCTTTCCAGCCGGCCGCTCTGTGTGTCCTGAGCTATTGAGAGCCACCCACTGAATTTCCTCCCACTGACTGTATTCACAAGATAAACAATGCGTTCCTTTCACCTCTCAGCTGAAAGCAGCTAAAAAAACTACAATCACAAACGTTGGGGAAAGAGCTCAGGAGAACAGAAAAAGACAAAGAAAAAGGCAGATAATCATATTAAAATACATAACGTAGCCTAAGATCCATCTAACGTGGCTCAGCCCAGTGCAGTATGAGCTCAGCCGAACGGAGATCGGCTCCAACAAGAGCAGACGGGCCCGGAGCCATACTTTCATCTGGAGGCTGAAGCTCTCGGTCTCATTTACCACGATCCACTCGGCCAAGATCGTGGCCAAGCTCGTGGAACAATGTGAGGTGGAACCTGCCAGAGAAAGCAGTCCCTCTACTCCACACCCTCTCCCTTCAAGCTCCCTGGCACCATTTAGCCATTATCACATGGTGTGCAGTTTCCCTGCTACAACCACAACATCTACTACTTTTTCAGTGGGAATATAAGCCAGAGCAGGAAATGGGAATTATTACCATTGGGTTGATACGGACATTTCTGTTCATAATTACAACATTGTGCTCTCATATTCTGGTAAAAACTGGAAAACCCACATACGACAGAATCACAGGAATGTGAAAAACGTTACAAGTTACATAAAAGAAGGAACACAGAGCAACGTACTGGACAAAACTCAATCTGTAGAAGTAAAACCTGATATCAAATCCACCAAGCCACACACGTCTGCTTTTCCTTACTAGTATCTATACTTTACATTGCTAAACTTTACATCAGAACAGTGTGGAGCCTCATTAGCTCTAATTTCACAGCTGTAAAATCTGTCACTTGTTACTGATCAGCTATTTAGCCACTAACACATGAGGCATTCTAGAAAACCCACCAGATGTTGCTGCAGTAAAATAAAATACAATTTTTTCTTAGATAAAAAAAATCTAATATTTTACCAACTTTTCCATCTGCCTGCAAAAATCCTCCAGGCTCAAAAGCCAGTTTTTAGGCAGGCCACACACAGACAGTCTACTGTAAGATACACTGACCAGGCATAAAATTATGACCACCGTTTGCTGCCAAAACAGCCCTGACCCGTCCTGCACTGTGTATTCTGACCCCTTTCTATCAGAACCAGCATTAACTTCTTCAGCAGTTTGATCAACAGTAGCTCGTCTGTTGGATCGGATCACACGGGCCAGTCTTCATTTTTCATGTGCATCAATGAGCCTTGAACACCCATGACCCTGTCTCTGGTTCACCACTGTTCCTTCCTTGGACCACTTTTGATAGATACTGACCACTGCAGACCGGGAACACCCCACAAGAGCTGCAAGTTTTGGAGATGCTCTGATCCAGTGGTCTAGACATCACAATTTGGCCCTTTTGGTCAAACTCGCTCAAATCCTTACACTTGTCCATTTTTCCTGCTTCTAACACATTAACTTTGAGGTCACTTGCTGCATAATATATCTCACCCACTAACAGGTGCCATGATGAGGAGATACTCAGTCTTATTCACTTCACTGTTCAGTGGTCAGAGTGTTATGGCTGACCGGTGTATTTCATGTTTAACAGTTTAATACACTGTATAATTACAGTGCTAGTAGCTAAGCACAATGAGTTCCACACACACTAGATACAAGAGCTAATAACTGTAATCAAATGTCCATAACACCATCAACTAGAGAAGAGTTTAAACACTGTTTAAAAAAAAAAAAAAAAAAAAAAAAAAAAAAAAAAAAGGATTTTAAATGTGTAAAAGACTTTATAATCAAAATAACTCCTTTCCTGTTGTAAAGTTAATTCTTCACAATTTGGCAGTGATGTTTTTCCGGAAGTTCACTCTCAAGGACCAGCAGGTGTCTTACATAAAGTAGATTTTATTGCAGGAAATAGAATTAAAAGAAACATAGATGCCTTATAGTTAAAAATTGTTTACAACACAAAACAGTGTAATATCAGCTATTATCCCAGATTCCATTCTGGTACATTCCTATTTTTTATAAACATTGGACTGAAATGAAATGAGGGGAATAAAGACGGCATGAGCAGCAATAACAACGGATCGAATCAAATGTGCGGGACATGATGAAAGAGCTGAGGCGTTTGGGTCGGTGAGTGCTAATCAATGAAGTGCTGACAGATGAAAAAAAACCCGGAACACAAAGAGAGAGTCGTCACTCTGTGTTTCCTTCAGCCAGGGATCAAGCACAGACATCTCCTGCTTAATGATGGAGCCCTGAGTAACGTTTACAGTGTACTAGGTGTATTGTGTTTCAAACCGATTTTGAGCAGGCTCAGTGTTCTCTCTTTCGGGACGTGGTTGAATTGAGCAAGGTGTCACTTGTGTCCTGCCTGCTCTGAGGTGACCGGTGGCCTAATGTTAAATTGCCACTTCTGAGGATGTGGAGTGTGTGCTTGACTCAGCAGCATGGTTACCAGAAATATACCTGGCAGCTCAGCGTGGTCTAAAAACACCGGCCTGCCAGTTATTCATAAAATGACTCGAAGGTCCTTGCTGGGGTCTGTGCTTTGATCCTGGTGTGTAAAAAAAATCCATGCACTCCAGTCCCAATGAAATGCTGCATGATCAAAATATATATAAATAAACACAAACAGGAATGATAAATATATTATAACACCAGCCAGATCTAAGACACAAATACACGCTCGTCTTTTTTGGTAAAACGGCTGGTTTTGTCGACCGCTTTGGTGAAGCCAGCTCGTGATGAAATAGCAGGACGGGATATGAGGAGCCGTGATAATGAGTTTCAATGTACGATGTTTTCCAAACTGCCTGCAAGACCTCTTGGCACTGAGCGAATGTACCGAGCTCAGATGCGTATAAGGGAAAAAAGCTTCCCCCGTCGTCTGTTTCATGGCCCACATCCACAGATCCACCTTGGCAGCGGTTTATTTTGCTGTTGCTATAGAAACAGCAGAGCCACAGGGTTCCAACAATGGTGTTTGGTTTCCAGTGTGTTCACGTACACACCCCTCTTTGCTCACTTCCAATCTGCAACACTGCAATTTTAAGGATCGTGTAAGTGTTACTTCCTTTAATATGGTTCTGGGGTAAATAAGGGGTATTTTTTTTTCCACCCTTTTGACTGTTGACCTAATCAGCTTTCCATTTAGAATTGATTGCACCTGCATGGTGTCAAAGGGAGGTTTTAAAAACACTTTGCAACCCAAAGATTTTCTGTCCTCGTGTGATGACATCATCAGACTTTTAATTCATTAAAAATAAAAAGTTGGCCCTCGTCAGTCAGTTGTGAAACATTTCTGAAAGACATCTTTCAGGTTCCATATCCTGTTCTCGTTTTACCTGCTACATGTTACATGATTCAGACCAACAGTATGTGCATATAAACAGCATTCGGAGTCAATGTTACCATAGCAACAAGAATATTTACAGTTCTTTCACAGCATAACAAGTACACAAATTCTAGGTGGATAGACCCCACCCCCACCCCCCAGGGACTACACTACCAATAAATAATTTACCCCACTGCCAATTCTTTACCTCCTGAGGTACTTTGAGCCCGGCCACCACATGCTGCGTCATACAGCAGCTGTGCAAACAAGCTCTAACTGCCCTCTTCCGAATACGTGAGCTCACGGACACCTGTGATTGGTTAGTGTGGCTCTGAGTGACAGAAGAGAGACAGTAATGCCATCCCCAGTGCTTTCTGGATGACCTCCCTTTAGGTCTTACTAACAAGGCAAAAGGATTTCTGTTACACCACTCGCAACATAAATCTGCAGTGACCTAAATGGTCAATCCCAGCAACACATGAATCCTCCACCAAATAATAACACCTTGTAACCAGTTTTATTATTTACATGAAGAATTCATGACGCACAACCAAACATAGACTGTGTTACAAAACAACAACTTGGTTTTACAGGAGTGGTGAAATGGACCTGTTTAATCACCACATCATTAATTACCTCCTATTATATTCTGTACCACAGCAGTCACCATGGGTGGAGGACCAACTAAACAAAAAAAAACCAACTGCCACATAATGCCATGGCTTAAGGGCAACTTCAGCCCAGTGTTTCATCTTTGTCACATCATCGTTCTGCTCGGGGTTTTCGCTGACTCGTTTGTCGTTGTGTTTACAGCTGAAACCATGGGATAGAACAGGACATAGGAACAAATAATCTTTTCATATAATGAAATGATTGATACTTGTGGCCATACATACAACGTCATTACAGAACAATACCAGAAACTGGTCATACTCAGGTTTTAATAATAACTCATAAACAAGGTGATGAATAAATGCTTGCTGCATTACCCAAGTAGTACCTTTAGTATCTAAGCCCACGATGAAACTGAAATAAATCTGTATAAACTACATGTGCTCTGTGGTGAAGAGCAGCAAAGACATTCATGGCTTTATCAGGTTAGTGAGTCCAGACAGGTAAAAGTAAGATACATCAGAAAAAGGTGATTTGCTGCTCTGCTTTGCAGTCAGACAGCAGGTTATTAAACCTCATACCAGACACAAAACAGGCAAAAAGGAAACGAAACAGATTTGACTATTGTTGATCCTCAAGCTGCAACTCGACAGTTGGAATTTATCTGTGATTCCCGATACGATCGTCCCAAGCCTATTACAGCCCGAATCGTGGACTCCCTTTCAAAAAATATATACCTACAGGTTCCGGAAGTGTGGCCAGAAATGTGTATTAGAAAATTTTCAGATTTGTGTGTGGTGGGTGAGCACAGTTTCTGGATCATATCCTCCAGCTCTACAAGAAAGCAAAGACGGATCAATACTTTGCCTAGAAGAGAGTGGCGTCAGACGAGAAAGGAAAAGCGATGTGGACGTGTTACGGCTTGTCCAGTCGCTGCATTAAACTGGATTACAAACGACTAACGAGGAAGGATACAAGCTTCAGAGAAAGGGAAAGAAGAAGAAGGAGAAATGAGAAACTGAGAAGCAAGAAAATAAACAGAGTCCAAACGGAGAGTAGAGGATTCTTATCTTAGCAAGAGCAAAAGGAAGCTGTATACCAAAACAGGATGAGGTGTGTGTAGAGGAAAGGAAAAACTGATAGCTGTTATGCTGTAGATATACAGACATGCTGTGCCATGAGTTGTAGGTCTACTTCTGCTTGCAAATCAATGTAATGTTTTCAACACCTTTATCTTGTGATGAAATATTTGTATTCTGTTGTGGGAGTGGTTCTTTTCCAGGATAATTCAGGATAAGTTCTGGCTGAATGATTTCATCTGGATGATGATGATGATGATGATGATGATGATGTGAATCATATGCCTTGGCCTTTGCAGTCACCAGATCTTAACCCAATCCCAGACCCGTGGAAGATTATGGAGTGATGTGCTCTCCAAACATCTTTATAGAATGGTATTCAATGCTAAAGATCTAAATAAAACTACAAATGCAGGAGAAGAGTCAGGGATTGTCTTTGCTTCCAGAATTCCAGCATGATTTCAGTAACATCACGGCCAGGAATCAAGTCTAGACATCTCCCTGCTAATGAGAGACTTTAGTAGTGCTCTGAGACTTGAAATGATTTGAGAAACTCACCAAGGATGCTACAGTGGTGCTCGAACTTTTAGTGGAAATAAATATAGAAAATAAAAATATTTTGGAAGTGTTTCTACACTATAAAGCAACAGAGAGACATGCAGCCTTTTACTAGAGAACAAGAGCTCTAGAACAGCAACACATAACCTCTGAACTGAGACTAACATCATCTTAATTCAAGATTCAAGAACCTTTATTGTCATTTCAACCACATATATCTGACGCAGTACAGAGTGAAATGAAACAGCGTTTCTCCAGGACCTGGTGCTACAGAAACATACAACATAAAGAGCAAACACAAAACACAACACAGAGCTAGGACAGGAGTTTTTGTCCTAGCCACATAAAGTGCAAAGTGTGCAACTAGGTGCAAACAGAGCAAAGACAAGACAGTGCAAAACCAGTAGGTACAAAAAGACAACACAAAAACAAGACACTTAGCACTGAAAAAGAAAAAGAACATGATAACGTAATGAAATCTCAACGTGACAAATCCAAACATTTGGCTTGAATGTTTCCTCAGACCAGTCCTGAGGAGCTCCACCATGTGTTTTCAACCCCTATATCCATGATTTCTTCTTAACATAGACACGACCTCTTGTTAAAACCATGTACAGAGTTTTCTCAGGTAGAAAAATAACCTGGCAGTTTGTACTGGAAGCAGCTGAGGTGGTTGGTGATTGTGGGCAGTTAGTACAGTTATGCCCCGCCTACACTTGAACACGCCCCCTCAACTTCAACTCGACACCTCGGGGCTAGCAGCTCGATGTTAACAGAGTGATATAAAAAAAACTCAACATGGCCATGTGCTCTTTGAAAAGTCCTCCTCTACTTCTAAAGTGACTTTAGATCAGTTAATATACAGACACAATACTTGGTATTAGGGATGTCACAATACTCAATATAATATTGAAGCATTCGGTACGACCTCTGCACCGCCTGTTTGTGTTTGCCTCTACTGTATGTCTATGCGCTGAGACAGACACGCCTCCCTGTGAGTAAATATCCAATCAGTAAACGCTGAAGTTAGGGGCGCTTAAAAAGTAACTGTCCCTAGCCGATTCCTTCCAGCATTCAGACACAACTGGTTCCGAGAGACACAAAAAAATAACAAAAGCAGTAGGGGTGTTCATTGCTAAAGATTTGCAGCCGTTTTCAGTGATCGGTGATGTGAGCTTTCCACACCTTTTAATAGTGCTCCACCCACATTACACACTACTGACACATACTGTTTTTTTAGCACTGAGGTAATTCCCAAACCTCTACAAAAAGACGCACACAAAAAAATCTAAAACGAATTAGCTAAATCACAAAGCCTTGCTCTAATAACAGATAGTTGGACCTCGGGGACAACAGAGAATTATCTCACGGTGACTGGTCATTACATGTCAGACTGGGAAATCAAGAGCGCCATACTCCAAACCCATCTCCTGTAAGAAAGTCATACAAGTGCTAATTTGGCAGAAGAGTTGATAAATGCAGTGAATACGTGGAAGTGGAGGAGGCCGGACATGTTACTCCCAGTAACCACAGATAATGCTGTAAATATTGTGCCTGCAGTTCATGAAGCTGACGTGCCGTGAGCGGCCAGTGTTCATTTTTTATATATCTTTATTTTTTCTCAATATTTTCAGTACACTATGAATGTGTACAAGTTGATTTTTGCATTTAAGTAAAATAAAGAGAATTGCAATTAAAAACACTTCTTAATATCCTACTGTTTGTCACCTAAGCAAAGAATAATGTAAAAACACTTTAATTTGCCAAGCCATCAGAACCGAACCGAACACAAAATAACGAGGTACATATTGAACCATGGGTTAATTGTACTGTTGCATCCCTACTTGGTACAATCTAAAACATCGACTTGTTTTGAAAACACAACATTAGAGTTATAACTATATGTTAGCATATTGCTATGCTACTCACTATTGTCTTCTAGCCAGCTTGTTACTAAGCTACTCGCTATAGTCTGCTGTACTGCCATTTCAGTCCAAAACATCACATGAATGTCTGAAGCACCATACAGTAAAACAGAACCAGTAGCTTCTCAGGCCATTAGGTCTAGAAATGCAGTTAAAGTAGCTTCTCAGGAGAGAAGTGAAAAAGATGCACTTTAGTGACGGTGTCTTTCCTACCCCTTCATCACGCAAGTCGAGCGTCCTGAGATGGGAACTTGCCGCTTATGAAGCCTACCATGTAAGATGTCAATCAAACCAGCAATCCTCTCGCTGATAAGTGCTTTGTTTAATCTGTTTCTCTAGTGAGGTTTAAGTGCTGTGTTCAGCTAATACCGTTTCTGACTGGTAATAAATAAATAAAATGAACAGTTTACGCCCACGAGCGACTGAGTGAGTGAGATGCTGGTGCGGACGTAGGTCGAAGCTGTTCAAGCCGGAAAGATATTAGTTACACCCTCATGGGACAGAATTATACAGTAGTGGAATATAAATGGCTCAGATACAGCAGTATTTGACACGTAGCCACACAGTATATGTAATTAGGTGGTAAAGGGCAGCCAGACGCACACAGAGGACTTGGACTATGAGCGGTCCAATGTGTCCGTGCCTCGACGACCTCTCGCGGATATTACTACAGCTTTAACATACATAATCATCAAACTTGGACTGGTGCTGTGTGAGAAATAAAGAACCGTCCACGTGTGCTCTTTGTGCTTAGTCACTGCCCGTTAGACAACTTTATAACAAAGCTACACACGTGGAGCTCTCTTGTACGTTTACTCAAGGCTGTGCTCATATGTGTGTTCGGTGATGATCTGCTTCGTGTCAGTGGCACAACAGCATGACCTGCATGGTCCTGTAGCAGGTAAATAAATGTGCAGCACATCATCGGTCATTTCCACGGAGGGGGACAAGCTCTCCCCCCGGAGTCGTGGCTCGGTAGGAAACGGACCCCGCTGAGCGAGTTCTCGAAAAAATTTCTGCAGAATCTCACTGTATGCAGCTGAAAAAACACTGCTGTTAGACGGACCTTGACTTTCTGTTTTAGGTCAGCTCTGAGTTTCCTGCTCAGAAACACCGACGCGCTCCACCCACTCGGCCCGAGCCAGACGGACGCTCGTAACGAACTAAAGCTACAGCGCCGAAGTGCCTCCGCCTCGACATCTGGTTCAGCTCACAAACCTGGACCTGTTTTTTTCCCCCTAAAAAGGCAAGAGAGTACCAAAGCAAGCGCCGATCCGACTCTGCTTTACGGTTCTACAAAAAGCACGGCTCGAGCGTGACTGAAATTCTAGCCGGACTCTTAATTGGCAAAACATTAATATTATGCGAGTCCTGCATGCTAAGTATTTTAACCGAGTGGATGTCCTTAATAAAACTCTTATTATGCAGAGGCTGTGTGTGAGGAGAGGCTAGAGTTTTCATTACCACAGAGTACAGCACAAACTAAATCAAACCTCCGGTCATATTAACCTGATTTGCTCATCAGAACGCAATTGTGTTTCGGAGACCTGAATCTGAAATCCAGCAGCAAATGAACTGCGCTCCTCGTAGTCTGGTACAGATCTCAACACAAACAAGCCTTAATATCAAGAATGCCCTGAAGCCACTGGTGAGATGGCATTTTCCCCACAATTATTCACAGGCTGGACTAAACAAAAAGGAAAAGTAATACAGAGCTTGAGATGATGAGCAGTGCTGTGAGATTTAGAGTCATTCGGGGCACTGATTCAGAAAGAAACAATGCGATCGCTCCTGTTCTGGTTTTATGTGTTTAAACGCTGATCAGGAGCTGCAGTGTACATGAATCACAACTTAAACAACAATGATTTTATGTGTAGGATTACACAAAACCAGTCTCTCTCTCATGTGTACTGGGTTTTTTTCTAAGTGCAAGGGGAAGAAGACATGAGACACGGCAACACGAGAAAAGCCTGAGACTTTTAGGGACATAACACTTTATTAAACATTAAAACTTTAAAAGAAGCTAAAAGACAATATCTTTAAAATCTTTTTCTTAATTAAGTCTTAATGCAGAAGAACTGAAACCCCACTCAAGTATAAGTACTGAAAAGACCTTTAAAAACACCTCCAAACAAAAACAAGGTTAAAATGTTTACTGCTGCGTCCCAATTCACCTTCCCATACCATACACTACAACATCTTCAAACTTTACACTAAATCTACATGATCTTTTCAACAAAAAGTACACACATTTCAGTGGGTAGTAAAAGAGTGTGGATGTACTGGGACATCCTGAAACACAAAAGAAGGTTGTTGCCTAGTCACACACACACACACACACACACACACACACAGTAAACACACTCCTCACCTTCTGTCATTTACAATGTATCATTTTAATTTACTTTCCCTTCATTTATTTATCCACATTTCCCTCACAGCTCTCCAAAATACATTTTCTAAAGCACAGAAGGTGAAGCTCTGACATTGTGTTACACTCGTTAGCCATGTCTGCAGGTTGAATTCAGTAAAGAAACCAGTCACAAGACATCCTCCTCCTCCTCCTCCTCCTCCCTGATGCAAAGAGTTGTGGGTAATTTTAGCTAAAAAAAAATGGTCAATGGATCCACACTTCAAATAAAAATAAATAAAAACAAGCTGTATGATGTACACATCCCAGATCAAGAGAAAAGTGGCCATTAACAAAATTTTTCAAGTCACTGTAAATGAGATAAACAAAAACATTACCTCGTAAAGCAAACGTGCTATTAAAATGAGCACTAAACCCTGGGAAGACTCGAGAATGAGAAAAGTTGAACGATTAAAAACACCCGTTATCATCCCTGGGCTGATTTCAGATCAACTCGTCCCATTTTACAGCTTCATTTACAGTTTTATAAACATGAACCTCCATGTGTCTGGCTTCATCTCTCTCCTGATTTCACTTAATGTTATATCATCTCTATGATTTAATCACACTCAAAGACTCCTCAGGCATGAGAACAGGTTTAACATTTCTTTACTGTCCAAAGACACACACACACACACACAGTGTCACCCCCCCCCTAGAATTTTCAGTTTAATCTTCTCAAAGTTAATATGATTCATGAAGAGCCACGCAGTGACCACAACACGAGGACTGAAACTACACATGACATTGTTGAAGCTTATAACCTGTTAATAACAGCGTGCAATAACAGCGTTATAAAAAGATGTGCCCTGACACAGCGAGGACAAACACTCAGCGTCTTGTGAGAACTCGATGCGGCCTTCAAGGGCAGAGTGTTCCGGATTAACCCTGGACACCTAACCCAGCTGAGGTCAGAGGATTTGTTAAGTAAAACACGGAGCTTCTATAATGTTGAACACACCCAGAGCTCGCTGTTTACTGTCTGCGTGATGAGACAAGACACAAGGCGCTATCAGCTAGCTAGCCAAGCTAACAACCTACGCACAAAGACTAGCTTTTCTGTTCTAGAGTAGCTTCTGAGCTAAGTGTATCGGAACAGAAGAGAAAAATAAACAAGCTCTGAGGGTTTACTTTAAACTTTAAGGGTTTACTTCTGACACAGAACCGAGCTCAGATTCGGACCTTTGTGCTTAGCACACAACAGAGATTAGTTAGTTAACGGTTAGTTAGCTAGTTTAACTGGTAAGGATAGCTACATGCTGAGGGTGTAGATACCCCTGGGGTTTAGTGTTTAAAAGAGAGAACTTACACCACGGCCCTCGATATGATCCACGACACCATGTTCCGTCAGCTGGCAGCAGGGCATGAGAAGGCAGATCCGGCCCGGAAACACCACAGCCAGCTAGGCTAGCTGTTAGCTTTATGCTAGCACCTACCGCAGATTAAACTTCTGTTAGTAGTTCAACAAATACGGTTCGACTGTTGTGAAGCCCCGTGTTTCATAACCCAGCAGCAGTGTGTGTGTGAGAGAGAGAGCGGTACTGTCTCTGTAAATAACAGGGTTTGTTTACGGTGTCCTCGAGCGCTTTCTCCCTACCCGACACTGATCTGGGCGGAACCAGCTCGCGCAGCAAGGTGCGCACGTTGACGACTGATTTTTTTTTTTTTTTTTTTTGATTTACTAGCCCCGTCCCTGGGGTTACGTGATTGGTCAATATATTGTGTTTACAAAAATATCGTATAGCGATTGGTCGAAAGCCATGTTCATCAAACGCGTCATCGTGTTAGATAAGCGCCGTGACAACGGTTCAAAGTTACACTCCTCTAATGACTGTAGGAGCAATAACTTACACTCTTCTTATATAATAGGAAATATATCACTGTGAACAGAATAGAAAACAAAAGTAATTCGGTATAGAAACAAAAACAGACATAAGCCATAAAAATATAACCTATAAAAGCAAAATAGACATATACCAAAAAAAAATAACATCTAGAAATAATAAACACTTACTACATCATAACAAATCATACAGAAACAAATGAAATGTATTCCATAAAGAATGAAAAGAAACATAATATATAAACAAAATAAACACATGCTATAACGAAACAAAAACCCCAAATATATAGAAAGAAAATCAAAACAACCACAAGGATCAGGATAATGTGGGTTTCAGCACTGCATGAATGGTTCAGGAACGGTATGAGGAACATGACATAGAGTTCACGCCTGCAAATCCTACACATCTCAATCTGACTGAGCTTCTGTGCTGGACAAACACTTCTGAGCCATGACGGTCCTCACAGCGAGACTTAAAAGATCTGCTGCTGATGTCCTGGTGCCAGATACCACAGCACTCCACCTTCAGGGATCTAGTGTAGTCCATGCCAACACTTCACCTTCAGGGATCTAGTGGAGTCCATGCCAACACTTCACCTTCAGGGATCTAGAACATTAAAAACATATCACTTACACGTCATCACCACAAGCAGCATCACAATAAACCTCCCAGAACACAACATGGCCTACAAACATGACTAATAACTCACAAATCCCGCTCTCCTTCAACACACATCTGTACACGTTTATCTTCAGAGTATTTTTTAATCCTTAAATAAGGATTTTTTTGTACTCTCCTGTTTTTATTTTATTTTTTTTCTTATGATTCGGATTTGTCCAGAAGCTTTTGTTTCCCTGCACATTTATACAGAGCAGTCTCGTTGGAGAGCAGCAGCAGCTTGATGTCTCCACATCACGATGACTTTCACACCAGCTTCTTAAGGCGACACTCTCTCTATCGGTTTTTCTGTGATCCGTGATCATGCACGTGATCCTGTTGTCTGTGGAGGTTTCGTGGTGTGTGTGTCTCGCCCCCATGTGACCTTGTTTAGTGGACAAGCAGTAAAGAGGCCCAGGCCATGGCTGAACACATCAAGTAGGACCTGAAATGAGTAGATCCTCCATCCAAGTAGAAGAAACTGGATGGCATGTGGCTCTGCATAAAATACTGAAGACTGAGTCAAGTCACAATGCCTCTGATCCCCTCTGCTCTGAGACAGCTAAGGAAGGACAATATCTTATCTTCAAGTTTGACATACACACTTTGTGTGTATCCTCAGGGTTGATGAATGGAAGATGGCCTTCAGCACCACCTCTGGTCACACGAAGTACTGCATAATGGAACGTGGGTTCTCTTCAGTACTCCAATCTCTCATCACTGACATTCTGTGATGTCCCAGGCAAATTTCTTTATAGCATACTTTTACTATACCTTTATTTGCTCAATTTAATCAAGTAAAGAAACATGACTTTTCCATGTCAGAATTAGATATATCAGATTAGATCAGATCTTGTTTGGTTTGAACCATGTTCAAGATCTCATTTTTAGACTGCATCTTCAGCCCAGAAAGGTTATTTATGGACCAGGACATGGTCACTGCCATTGCCTATTCCACCCACTGTCGTGGCACTAGAAAGATTCTTTAAGTTTTACTTCAGGTAGGTTCATCAACGGTCTCAGCATCATCGCCTCACCCCTAACCTCCCTGCGTGAGACCGGTCCCAGGACGCATCAGTGAAACCCCTCATTAAACCAAGCATACAAATACCTTGTGGAAGCCATCACATCAGCCACTCTTAAACACCCTGATCCCTCAAAGCTGTTCTTGTGGGAGGCTCAGTTTCCCCTGAGCATTGCCTGCTGTCAGTTACTGACTTTGACTTATGATTTCATTTGTGTCCCATCGTTTTTAAAGAAAGGACCTGTATGTCTCTGCTGTCTGGAAACCATATAGGAACAAACATAAAGATCTACTACATAAAAATAAAATGCATATTGTACGCAAACAAAAAAATAAACAGTAGAAACAAAATGACTGATATTGTGTACATTTTAACAATAAGACCCTAGTGACATAACTGTATTTGATTATTTTTTTTACACACTGAATGATTTTTAGATTCAAGTTTTTCAGTCTCTAGTGTTGATTAGAAACATGTGTATTTTGAATTGATTGAAATACATGCATTTGCTGGATAGTCTTGTTATTATTCATGGGAATTTCCTTTCCTGCTTCTTATTTTATTTGAACACACACGAGTGCTGAATACCTGCAGTCAGCCTGGCACTGGAGCATTGTGAATAACCTAGCACGCCTTCCATGATGTAAAAGACTCATTATTGTGTGTCAACTATTTAATTTCTTTTGAAAAGGTTAATTTGCCCAAGGTGGGAATTCCATGCCTTTTTGTTCAAGGTAAAAATGCAATTACGTCTTTTCACACAAAGACCGTTTAATATTTAAATAATACCTCATTAAGCCGAGGTGCCGCTGACGAGGATGTTACAGCAGCCCCACCTCCGAAGAACTAGGCGTATTGTAATACAAGTTGTAAAAAATCAACAGCGTTATTTTGCCGCATATCGTTACTCGGGTGGGCGGTGTAGGGGGAAAAAGGCTGGAATATAAAGCGAGGTGTTAAATTGCACTAGCCAATTTGTTCTGGTGTTGATTTGCTATTCTGCTTGCAGTGGAGCGTCTTCATGACCAGACAGGTGCAGTTTAACAGCCGTCTCAGGAGCACTATGATTTGTGATTCTATCAGCAGCAGGCTATCTTTCTCCATCTATTGCTCTGACCTGAAGGAGACACAGGGCTGATTGCCAGTGGACATGCTTTACATACAACAATACCCCCACTCCCACTTTATTCCAACTGCTGCACAGCCCTGAGGAGCAATAAACCTACAAAGAGAGAGCGCACATGTGCACATGACAAGCCAAGGATTTTTATCAAACACTCAAGAAAAAGAAAATGCATTCAGTTAGTTTGAAGATTATTTTCAATAAATTGCATATAGTCAGCTACAGGATTGTATTGGTACCTTTGATAATGAATAAAATCTTTATGACAAGATGTCTTTTATTTTATATATATACACACACACTCTGACCACTGACCGGTGAAGTGAATAAGACTGAGTATCTCCTCATCATGGCCCCTGTTAGTGTGTGGGATATATTAGGCAGCAAGTCAACATTTTGTCCTCAAAGTTGATGTTAGAAGCAGGAAAAATGGACAAGTGTAAGGATTTGAGCGAGTTTGACCAAAAGGGCCAAATTGTGATGGCTAGACCACTGGATCAGAGCATCTCCAAAACTGCAGCTCTTGTGGGGTGTTCCCGGTCTGCAGTGGTCAGTATCTATCAAAAGTGGTCCAAGGAAGGAACAGTGGTGAACCGGTGACAGGATCATGGGCTCATTGATGATCGTGGTGAGAGAAGACTGGCCCGTGTGATCCGATCCAACAGACGAGCTACTGTTGCTCACATTGCTGAAGAAGTTAATGCTGGTTCTGATAGAAAGGGGTCAGAATACACAGTGCAGGACGGGTCAGGGCTGTTTTGGCAGCAAAAGGGGACCGACACAATATTAGGCAGGTGGTTATAATGTTATGCTTGATCAGTGTATGTGTGTTTGTGTGTGTGTCACCATGATTGCCACCTTTTGTGCAGCTTGATGTGATCTTTTATGAAAATCCAGCCATGGATCTGAGGTTTCTTAATACAGAATTTCTCTACATCCTCAGACTGTAGGACAGATCGGCATCCTGGTATGGCCATTTTAAAATCATAATTCTGAGGTCAGGGAATCATTTCAGTGCAGATTTGGACATATGTTTTGATTATCATTATGTTTTTGGCAGATTCAGATAGATTCTCCTTTAAAATCTGCTCATACTTCATAGAGTCGCGGATGTCAAGTATCCTAACAAGGTTCCCTGGGCCTTTGTAGGAAGAATAGCCCCAAGAATATCACAAATCTTTCAGCACTCTTAATAATAAGGGTTACTTTCTTTCCTAACTATTTTATAACTATCCCTCCTCTTTATAATCCAAAGCCACTCAGAGTGTTTGTGTTGAGAAGTCTCTGTTTTTATCTCATCTGAGCACAGAAACCAGGTTCCACACAAAGCACTAGAAGTGTTTCTATGCGCTCACATTTTGGGTTAAATGAGACGGAAAGAAAGGCTTTCTTCTGGCACAAGTTTTCCCCGTGAGGAATTATTATAAATAGATCTTATATTGAATAGTTTGCAGGCATGGAAATGGCATCTAATTGTAGCTTTGGAAACTTGGTGACCCCAAAATACCACAACATTTACCACCATGTGTCTTGTAGAAATGATCACCTCTCTGTGTATGGGGTTAAAGTCCATGTGTCCACATCTCTCTTCATGTTAATCACAGCACCAGTTGTGCTAATGTTTTTATTTTTTGTTATAGAAATGTAGCTACAGTTATGGCCATTGAATGATTTGTGAAGGTTGACATGCTTTTCTCTTAATTCCTTTTCGGCCCTTAATCTTCTGAGAACACATACTGTAAGTGAACCTCAAAAAAATAAATAAATAAATAAAAATAAAATAAAATAGATAAAATAGATCAATTTCTGCTAGCAGGGCAGAAATAAGCATTGTCTGTGTAAAAAAGTCAGATCTCAATTTGTATTTCTTGTCTATAGAATGTGAATGAAAGCTACATTACAGATGTTTATATTAACATCAGCACAGCTGTGAGAACCACCGAAATACAGCTGAAACCCTCAAGAACCACAAGTACAGTACTGCTATTTATTACAATACAAAAACCATCTAAATCAGTTCTCTCCATATTTTATATATATATAATGATATGATAATTAGAGAACTGTTTTATTGTTTGTTGTTTTTGTTAACCTGAATACAGTACTTACTATTTTCAGTAGTCTAGTAACAGTAATAGTAGTGTTCAGTACATTCAGTGAGATAGTATACGGATCATTTCCCTTGCTGTTGTCCTACACCACGTGCAACTGCACTAATCAGTAGGCTTTAAACCGGGTGCGCGTGAGCGGCTGATGTGTGTCGGTCTCCATACTGCTCGGTACAGTAGTATGCGGTGTAGTGCGCGGCGGAGGGATACCAGCGTTACACGCAGCTGTGACGCGTCTCCAGTGTAGAGTGTGGCGGAGTGAGAGAGCGGCTGTTTGCGGGAGGAGGCTGAAAGAAATTTAAATCCCCCTCCGGGTTGCGGTCGACACGCTAACGAATAAATCCTAGCCTTTCTTTTTTCTTTCTTTCTTTTCTTTTTTTTTTTTTCTTTTGTTCTGTTTACCAGTTCTCCCGTAGTAAATGTCCGATCGGTAGGGCGTCGGCGCTGAAGTTTCCGAGGGGTTTTTGGCTCTCTCTGTGTGCCTGAAGGGCCATGGCGGCGGCGGCGGTTGTGGAAGCGCGGCCGGAGCTGGTGGGGAAGCGGTTCCTGTGCGTGAGCGGAGAGGCGCCGCCGGAGCTCGAGGAGATCGCGCGCTGGCCGTGGCGTGTGGGGGTCATCCGCGCCGTGAGCCACCGAGACACCGACAATCCCGAACTCACGGTAAGAGCCCGCGGTGCGCTTCTTATAACGCGTTATAACTCAACACTTCACACGGCTTGACACCTCGCGCATTTTTATTTTTATTTATTTTTTGTCCTGGAAACCTTCTCGTATTTTGGACATTCTGCTTAACGCAGAGGTTTGGTCGCTGCCTTTGTATTTGTGTCGGCATTTTAACAAAAATAATTCACATTTCGTTCAAAAGTTGTCATTTTTCGTGAAACAAACAAAATAACGAAGAAAACGGCTAGAGCAGTGTGTGTGTAGTAGAAACTCCTCATGTAGCTGCTAGCAAAGCAGAAACTAGCCAGCTCTGAGGATGTCCAGCAGAGGGTTAAAGCAGATAAAACTCCACATTTCCAGTCGTTTTCTCGGTTTATGGTGAACTGTGTTGGTCAGTGAGAGGGTTCCAGTGTAGAAATGACTCGAAGAAAAAAGCTGTGCATGTGTGAGTGGCTTCAACAAGTCCAGAGAGGCATGTTTACATTGTGTGTTTGATTTCTAAACAAGATGACAAAACACAAGTTTGGCTTTTATTGTGCTGACAGAATCAGCCCAGAGCCTGGAGAGGGCTTTATTTCTTCTGAATAAATCTCATCTCTCTTCTCTGCCTGCACATGAGCTGATATTAAATGTGCTAGACCATATTCTCTCAGATTTTTTTTTTTTTTTTAAAGAAGTGGATTTTTAATAAACCTAGGCAGCTGGGATTAATCTGACATTTTTTTCCCTTTCAGAAATGTAGACCAAAGGTTGCGTCTTTTGTTCTTGTCTTTTATCCTTTATTTTTTCCAGTGACCCTAGTAAATCTTTAGATGATTACTGATTCCACCTCCATGTAGACAGTGACACGACATAGAGATAGATACGAGGTGTTCAGATAAACGTCTGTGGCTCTGCTGTGAGATCGGAGATGGTCTCCTCAGACGGACTAGAAATGCGGACGGTCACTGGAGAAAGTCCTGCGTAGCAGGCGATGGGGCCGGAGCGCTCGTCTGGACGGAGATGAATGGAGAGGACCGTGCCATTGTGTACGCCGCTCTGTGTGTACAGTCTGGTGCTAGTTTGTTTTCAAGGGATGTGGCCCGAGGTCAGCTGCATTCACACTAATCAGCAGAAACCGGGCACGGGAACGAATTTTCCATGCCGGACAGCCAAATTGGAGAGGTGCAAATGCACACCCTGGCATCCTGTACTCTTGAACCAGTGCTACGACTAGAACGGGAGTTGGAAATCGGGGGAAAAAATGTTTTCACGTTCAGGTGTTTAATTCAGCATGCACTGAATTCTGGGAAAATGTTGGACTATTAAGTTTTTATGCATAGATTGCGAAATGAGACGACTGGCCATTAGAGAATGATTTTCAGTCCCTCAGCCTCTGTGGAGTTATTCTGTATTTGCAGTGTTGTATGTTTTTAATCATTGCAGTATTTATCCAGATCAGTCTTATCCGTGAGAAAATGATCCATCTCTCAGGAACCTATTTCAGACCACAGCAATTTGCATTGCAGTATTTTTTGATTATTACTGAATCTTTTTCGTTTCCATTCGTCAGTGTTTTTTCCTTCTGAATCCTGTTTCTTAAACATTTATCAGAGAACACTGCCCTCAGTGATGCTCATTTAAACACATCACTTATAACCACATTATAACTGATGTATAACTGCACCGATGACTGTTATTTATAAGCGTCTCTGCAATGCATCTACATTTTCTGCACCGCTCTAAACCGTGTTCGCACTCAAGCCAGCTAGTAAACCGTATTTGCAGGATTTTTGCGGTTTATTCGGATTAGTTGGCCTCCTGCCTTTGTGAGTTTTCCATGTGTGAGCTCAGAGGATCGATATCTTGCAGGAACGGATTCTCTGTGCTAATTAAAATCATACAGAAAAATGAAGAGCACAAAGCCTCAGATTGTAAACATCCAGCTATCTGTGCTCCTTCCTCTGACACAGAGGCAGCAACTGCCGGTTAAGTGCTGGAAGTGGGCATGTGATTTGTGGCTTAAGAAAACAGGCTGTAACACGAGCCCATGGCGGTCATTCCTGTCCCTCCCCCACTGCACCACAACATAAAGACTGCTATGTTCAGGACCTCTCCAACATCCCTCTGAATCTGGCCTGCAAGTTAGCCTGCAGAGAGTTCGCTCTTTGTTCGTTGGTCTAGTGTACACAAGCTATCCCTTTGATACCGAGCTTCACTTCGACACTTACGTGCTTATAAGACTCCTGAGTGCAGCGGAGCATCTTGTAAATACCTGCGTCTTCAAAACGTCTTAATTACGCCCGTATTACATCGAGCTCACGTAGAGCCTTCTCTATCGTAAAACAGTAACTGGAGAAGCCAGCGTTATCAGCGGGAGAGATTTACAGCCGTCGTGCCCGAATGGTCAAACGCAGAGCGGTGCAAATAACGCCGACCTTAATGCAAATTGTAATCGAGCCGCTGCTCGCGCGATCGAAAGACAGGCTGGTAACAAGCCGTGCGATCGGGAACGGCAAACGGCGGCAAAAAGATAATCCATTTAGTCAGTCACCTTCTTAAAACGTCTACACGCGGTGTCGGAGCTGGTCATTTAAGACCACTCATAAGTACCTTCCCGCAATTACTGACGCTCTCACCGCTTCTGTAAATGGAAACGGATTGGTCGAGCATTTCTAGAGCAATAAACCTGAACGAAGTCATGTGGTCATGCAATCACGCTCTGCTCACAACATGGCCTCCACAGAGGCAGCAGGGAAGAGAAGACCAGCAGAGAGATGAGGCGCTGGCTCTTATTTCAGTTTGGAGTGAATTCAGAGTTCCAGCAATAATCTGAAAACACAATTCATAATCACTAAGAAGCATCTTAAAAAGTGTTTATAAGTGTATATAATACCAGTGGGCGGGTCAGTGAAACATGCTACGAGAATAAATACAATTAGCAGCAATCAAGCATCCATCTTTTATTTTCAAATGCAAGGCGACATCCTGATAGAAAATCAGTCATGTGGATCTGCAGGAATAAAACCATCAGACAGCTGCTGGGTTTCTCAGAGGAGGATGGAGAAATACACTGGCACTGGTGTAACTTGAACACCACCCAGATAGAGATGAATATGCAGATTAAACAAGGATAACAGTGAAAAACCAATAGCTAGTTAGGAAATATAGCTAATATCTGAGAATATGTATATAATGTCTCATAAGTAAAAAGATTGAAATTCTAGTTTAATTGCGGTTAATGTTGATGGTTGATTCTGGGTGAAATGGAAGTGTGATCCAGACAGAACATGATGTGCAGCAGAAAAAGAGCAAACAACAGAGGGCATGATTTTCCACTGCTGTATACACTCGGGTTACATGTAAAGCTAGGTATAATATTATACCAAAAATCTTTCTGTGTGTTTGTATGATTGAGAGAAAGGGAGAATGGACACGTGTCCTTCAGAAGCGTTCCTGAAGTGTGGAAAGCGTAGACTGCTCAGAGGTCCGAGCCACATGTCTCCTGTTAGCGCTCGGTGCTGAATATCAGGATGCCATCCTCCCCCGGACAGAGGTCTTGTTTTTTGCAGTGTGGCTATCATGGTCAGCTCCCTGCCTGACAATACGACTCTGACGGGCTGCTTTTTTCCCAGAATTTGACCTGGCTGACCTCGAGTGACCCGCTTCCTGCAGCAGGCCTCTCTCCTGGAAACACCCCGTTACAGCTGGCTTCTCGCCGGGAACACGGACCTGGAGGGAGGCATTCTGCAGTCAGGGCCGAGAACAATAGCGCAGTCATGTTTGTTCTAGCCAAAGTTATTTTCCAGCGGATCGCTGCACTGGCAGACTTCTCCCAGGCTCCAGCTTTTCCAGTTCTACCCGAGTTAAAATGCGTCACAGCATTAGCAGCGTAGCCTTTCCTCACTTTTGCTGTAATGAATACAATCGGCTCTTATTCTCAGACTAAAACTCGGCAGATTATGCAAACGGGACGAGGTGAACCGTGGCCCGTCGGCCAGTGAACACGTTTCGTGGTCATGAAGGGAGATCTCCCGTTAGGTGCGGCACGTGACGGCGGAGAAGGCTTTTGTTAAGCGCAGGTCTTTCTCCAAAGACTGCGTCCCTTAGCAACGGCAGCTGAGCCGCGCGATTGACGAAGCCGGCGTGTCAAACGGCCTCTCGCTTAACCCTCGCAGTGCTGCGATGAAGACGGCAGACTCGCTCTCTGCCACGCTGACACCATCTGTCTTCATACCGCTTCACTAACACTGCTTCTAAGTGCTGCTTTCACTCACGTCGTTTTCTTTTTTGTCATAGGAGTACTTACACAATGTTTCTACAGCTGAGTAGATTTAGCGAAAAACACTCTTCTTATACAGTAATAAAGGATTAGTTTTAGTTTTAAGTAACAGTTACTAAAATAATTGTTTAGGAATGTTGCAGTATCATCGATGCAATAAAGTTTTTGTTAACTCGAGGTTTGAAGGATAAGCTGACCAAGTGGTTATTTGCTTAGAAGTGTAATGCGTTGGTCAGTCGCAGTGTAGTGAAGGCTAACAGGACACAGAAGCCTCCTTCATTTCTGTTCATGCCGTGTTACATGACTGCGCGGAACACTCTGGAGGAAAAGCGCAATCTGTCCTCTTCCATATACTTCAGCTCACATGATTGGTCAGTATGTTTGCGTGTGATTTACATGGGAGTGAGAGTATGTCTTTGCTTCCTCGGCTCCAGACCTCGCCAGGAGTCGAAATCTCAACCTAGCAGAGACAGGAGGAACTCTGTTCTGTTCTCCACTCCAGACCCTGTAGAGTTATTTTGCATGTAATTACAAACAGTGGAGCTCGGCTTAACACTGCTGTTCACTCCAGCCAGTGTTGCATATTTTATGATTTTTTGCAGTCCATCGTGCTTGGAGCTGGGAAACGGTTGGACAGTCGATTTCCCTGACCGACGTGTTCAACTGCTTTCACTCGGAAAAGCCAACACGCGTTCATATTTGCGTTCGGCTGCTCTCAAATTTTATATAAAGAAGACCTACGTAAAGTTATTTTGTGATTACATCTTAGAAAAGATGTCTAATACAGGTCAACTGTCGGTCAGACATCTTTGCTAGTCATGTTAATAAAACGGGGCAGAAATCAACAGGATTGTGTCAAAAATCCACTTTGCAAATGAGGCAAAGGAAACCGGTTACCGTTACACCAACGTCAACTGTGTTTATGTACCTGGAATTCTGAGTTGAATGACCGTCCCGTGGCACTTGTCGGGTTCAGGGTACAATGGGTCACAGCCGAACTCGGCTCTGAATTCCGCTCATCGTAAATATATTCAGCCTGGTAGCAAGTAATCCGAGTTATAGACGCCTTCATTTTGGTTGATATCAAACCATCTGAAACAAGCTCTCTTTTTCTGAAGCAGTAAAAAGCGCTGAGATTTCTCAGAGCCTCGCTGGTTGACCCCTCTGTGTGAACTGCCATGTTAATGTAACATGATGCAACATGATAGCAGGAACATCTGTTATACTTAGCAACAAAGTGAAGATCAATCAACAGTGTGCTCCGAGTTCCCTGAGTTCTCAGCTGACTTCAAGGTTTCCAGTCAGCTGAGCATCTCGATTAATGAATCGAATTTATTATTAATCTATTTGTGTCACTTCCTGTGTGTGTATGTGTGTTTTTAAATGGCTCTTTCCAGTCTAATGTTGCATTGCAGAGTTCCTCTGTTCTTCTGGCTGCTCAGCTCTAGACAGCAAATGATGAGCCATGAAACACAAACACCGTTAGTCATTGCTCTCTGGAGGTGGACTGGACATCTGAGCCAGTGCAGACCTCCAACCCCATCTCTTTGTACTGATCCAGCTCTGCTTTTGTTGAACACGGCCCTAAGCGAAACCAGATGGCTTTCGTTTGGACTGTACTATATATTCGTTTTCAGTGCATACTTTCACAAATCAAATAAATGGACTGTTACCCCAAGGGCTTTGCTCAAAAGCAGTTTGGCAGCGGCTCAAAACGACTCCTGCGCCCTTTTCTCTCCGAGGTGGCAGTGCCGGTATTCGCCGAGCCTTTCGGAATGCACCCTTAATTAAATTTGCTCCCCAAACAAGTTAACTCTTGTTACCTCGTGAAGGTAGCAGGGCAACATGCAGAGCAGAGCTCCAGCCTGGATTAAAATCTCCTCGGCCCGTTTGAAGCGTCACGTTCACGTCGCCCGGTTACGTGGGTGGGAACGCTGCTTAAACAAGTGGCAGGAAATATAAAGAGAAGCTGTAGTAATCTCGCCCGTGTCTCGTGTCATACATTTTATTGGCGCCATCTACATGTATCACGATGAGCTGTCTTTATTTCTCGCACAAGCATCTGCCGAGTTTAGAGGGGATGCGTGAGAAGCACATCTGGGAAACAAACGAGAGACAGAAAGAGAGAGAGAGAGAGAGAGAGAGAGAGAGAGAGAGCTTGTTTTGTCTCTTTGTCACATTGTCATGGCTGCGTAGCTGTTTAGCAGGATCTCAGAAGGGCTGTTGAGCGTCTCTGTTCAGTTCCTTTTGCTGTGCCTGAGGCTACGAAAGCGACACCAGCGAGCGTGTGACTGAGCCATGGCTGTGCGACACACCTTGAAAGAGAGGCCCAGTGGGAGGCATGTACACGACTGGGAGCTGAAACAGCCTACACACACACACACACTATTTCAGCATGTGAGCCATGTGATGTAGCTGCTGCACTTTGGACTGAGAGAGTGTAATTATTCCAAACAGTGGATTGTCTAAGAACAATCTGTCTCTGTTTATCTCAGCACTGATCTGTCAGTAGGACTCTCAAGAAATCTTCCACGTGAACGTTCAGTCTGAGATCTGTATTTCTCTGCTTAAAGAAATCTCACCGATCTTTGTAAACGGATTCACGATCGCGACGTCTCTCGTTCCCCGTGCTCCGATTGGCCACGTCCGTCAGGCACGCAATCGCACGACTTCACTCGGCTCTTGTAAAGTCCTCGGGGCTTATCTCGCCTAAGGGAGCGTCACTCTATGACACAAGGGCAAGGTTCCTGCTCTGGTGTGAAGCACCATTCTTTGTTTGCAGTTCTATGGGCGCCATTGATTGGTTCCATACAGTGGAAACTTGACCTTCTGCAGATGTTTGAGGTTCTGCCAAAGGCGCAGTGTGATCTGCCCACCAGACAGCTTTTTCCTTGTTATGTTGACACAGGGATACATCAGCGTCCAAAAAAAAACAACCATTGACGTATTTAAATGAGCAGACCGTTAGAGCTGGTTGGAAGAGAAGCGGACTGACCACGATCGGCCATATTCTCATGCAAATTTTTTTTTAGCCCCGTGCTGAAATGTTTTTAAAGGCGAACAGTGCGGTGAGATTTCTGCCTGAAGGAAATGTGTTTGGTGGAGAGGTTTCTTCATTAAACAAGCCGCCTCCCACCGGGCTTCCCAAAGGGGATGGAAATGCTTCGGGTCTCATGGAAAAGGCCGAGAAAACAAATAGACCCCAGCAATCACAGACGGGCTTTTACCTTAAACAGAACAGTTCTGTACAGAACCTAATATGGATTGATCACTTGTTTAATACACGGAACCACAAAATAGGGCTTTATTAAAAACATTATGAAGGTTTTATTAAAAAGAACTTAATGGGGTTCTACTACTAATAATAACAATAATCTTTATTTATAAATTTAGACTGTAAAATACTGCAGATTAAAACACGGTGTAAATTATTTCAGCAAAACAACAGCAAATTCTCTCTAGTATTGATAAGAGCAAAACTCCTCCCTCTTATTTCACTCTTTCCTTCATTTCAGTTCGAATCTTTTCACAAACTTAATCAACAGTTTAATCTTTTATAAAACTCATCATTCATAAACACGTCATTTCATTTATAAACATCTCTCAGTGTGAGGGAGTGAGACACAACACTCCAAAAGTCATTTCACCTGAAACATTCTCTGTGTTATTGAACCGTTTCTAATATAGAAGCTTCGTCGCTCTCCCAGGGTTCTACATAGACTCTTTTTATTTTTTGGGGGGGTGGGGGTGTTGGCGAAATACAGAACCCTAGAGCTCTGTATAGAACCCGAGGGAACCTCAGGATAAAGCCGGCTCATGGCCAATAAGTAGAGCATTGTTTTATGCACTCTTGGATATTATTAATGATTTTATGCAGTAATTAAGCCCATATATGGCCATTTTGTTACATGGCCATTTTGTTACATGGCCATAAAAAAGCTAGTTAATATTGTATGAATGTGGTAATAACAGCGTAGGAGAGCTTGTGCAGATTTAAGTCTTGTACACAGATTTATCAGGTACCACATTACAGCACCAAGTTTCCACAGCGTGACCTGAAACAGTGAAATTAAATCCATTAGGAAATCTTTCTGCCAGAGCCTCTTGTACATGTAACACATAACTAACGGAAATGAAAAGATGAACCGTAAAAGGTCTTCATTCCGCAGGACAGGAGTTTGGGAGAATTTATATTTTTATAGGTCATTTTTAGAAAAAGTACGATTCAGCATGCAGCTCTGCACGAGGAGCTGAAAGTCCCAGAGATGCTGCAGTAATAATACCTCCTACTCTATCTCTCCATCTTCAACTCATCCAGTCTCATTAGGATTCCAGGAAGCTGTTTTTAAATAAAATAACTTTCAGTGGCCTTCATCAAGAAGCTGAAAAAAAAGTTTCTTAGTGTTAACATGAGTGTTTCTATGAGATATTCATTAAAATCCCATTCATTTAAAAATGGTTCGTTTCCTTCTCCTGCTCTACCTTTTCAGGTGTAAGATGATGAACCAACGTAAACCTCGATGTTTAAGCCTCGATCTCATTTCATATCATGGATTACTGCACTTTATTTCTGTTGTGTTTACAGCGTTTATCAGACCCGAGGAAAATGCTTTGGGTCAAAACCACATCCTCATGCTAGTTCTCTGGGTCAGGAACTCATCCAGAACCTTTTGTGAAGTCAGTCGCTTTATATTGTTGGCATTAATTAAAGAATTTCTTTTTAAAAAAAATATAAATAAACAGGGGACAGGACTGTTACTATTTATATTCTAGTACATATTATGGACTATTTTATTGCACTAAGTTGAGTCACCATATCATCCACTTCTGCTTTTCACCCTTTGCCCTGATTGGTCATTTCCTTCTCCCATCTGTATGTGTTTGAGGAGTTTTGTGTGTGTGATGAAATGCAGATGAGAGATGATCAGCATACACACAAGTATATAAGACAATTAGCCTTTCTAAAACTTTGTGTAACTCTCGAGGAAAATTTCACTTTAGTTTGGCTGACCCAAGCGTTTACTCACAACTTATAAAGACTGATGAACGAGGCTGTTGGTATTGATCAGATTGGGATATACGCAGCTAAGAGGAAAGAAAACAAACCTTTTTTGAAAATGTCAACATGATACAACCGTCTGATCCAACACCGTGACTAACTGTGACATGGTAATGACCTGAGTTCTTGTCATTTCATATTTTAGGAAGATTAATAAATAGCTTAAACAATAAATATAACAATTTGATGATTTATTAGCTTTCTGTTGGTCTCACATGATTTTATAGAACAGTGAAAACTGTTCACAACTCACAACCTTTCTGTTCATTCAAGTGAATAAGTGTAGACGTAACGTGTAATATCCACCAGTCCATTTAATGATCCGCAAAACCAAACCGACGCGCTCCCTGGCTTCATCATGCTTTCATCCCCAGCAAAATAAACAACAAAAAAGGTTTTGTTTTCACCACGTGGACCTTTCTCACAGCGGGAAACAGATAATCAAACAGACCTGATTATGACATGCAGTTTGGAGGCCAGGCGGCCAAACCAGAGAGACGGGTGCAGGATGTTGTGAATTTTATGTGAATGGAGGTCCCTGAAGGGCAGCTTAATGGGATGGGAGCAGACACGCTGCCCTGCAGAGGGGATTGGAGAATGAACAGTGTGCTGTCTGTTTTCCCGTCTACTTTCACCCCAGCCAGTCTGCCAGACCAGGAAAAGGCCACGACTTGTGTGTGTGTGTGTGTGTGTGTGTGTGGGGCAAAGTGTCTGGATGCATTCAGATACTGCTGGAATTTTCTTTCCTGCAGGTGGTGGTTGGCGGTTGTTCTCTGTGTCGCAGAAAAAGAATTCTGTGAAAATATGGAATAAAAAATGGGTGCCATTGTTCTGCAGCAAACACAGGCATGTCTTGTTCGCTTCTCCATCGTTCAAAGATTTTAAGGAATCAGAGGATTTGGACCTAGAGAAAGCCAAGCCCTAAAAAACAGAGAGAGTATGAATTAGAGCACGAATGCTGACCAAACACAGGCTGTGATTTAACTATAGAACTGGGCAGATATGAAAATGCAGACTGCCCACAGCACGCGGTCAGTGGACAAGTGGTAAAGATACACTCTACCTCACTGTGGATAAACCCATGCAAAACATGAAGAAGATGTCAATTTTTTTTTGCATAAAATGGCAAAGTTTGTTCCAGCTGGAGGAAGAGGAGAAGAGATATCTGGTATAAGAAAAAAAAACCCCACCAGTTTCTAGAGCTGAGCTTTGCTTCCTCATGCTGATGTACTTCCTTTCCAAACAGAACATCAGGGAAGGAACAGCTGATTTCCACAACAACCAGTAAGCATTCGTGATGTGCCAAAGAAACTCCCCAGTAACTTAGCAAACTGGATAAATACTCACAGCCTCGTCATGAGCAGAGGTTTCCAGACACCGGGCCTTATGTTGTACATCACCGTTGCTCACAGTGGTCATTTTGTTGTCGTTTTCAGCGTGGTGTACCCAGTGCATCAGGATAGACCACATCACACTCGATTTTTTCTTACCAGAGCAAACTCTGGTGCTTTATCTTGATTATAGAAGGAAAGATGTCCCTTCCCGAGCTAGCTAGTTTGTTGCTAGGATTGTCACTTCCTCCATGATGACTGCATGCTAACGGCTCATGCTATCTGATGCTATGAATGAACAAACCTGGGTACCAGGAAGCAAATCCCTGTTGGTGTAGCACGTCCTCTTTTATTCATGCGAACAGGCTTTTTTTCACCCGGTGAGATGGCTATGCGGCGCACCCGTGTTAATCGATGTGGCGTCTTACACTGAACATGGTGGTACGCCTGGTGTGCACGCCAAGTACGATTTTACGCTCAAGTTTTATTATACAGAAGTGTCAGGGACGTGGAGTCTGGCTCGAGACCGTGTGAGATACCGCTGTGTTCCGCAGGGTACTAGCAGAAACAGTACCTGAGCTATAGTTCACCTTTCAGCAGGATAACAGCAGGTTCATATACACTGCTAATGGATGTTTGTGATAATGGGGGCAAAGGGTCAGTTCTGCACATCATAGTCACTATTATATTATTATATTCTATTATATAATAGCGCAGGGAAGCACACAGACCAGCTCCTCTTTAAAGGTAATAAGAACACACGGTGATGTGCAGTGTCGTTATTCCGTGATCTAACTCATAATCCCCCAAATCTTTTTGTTTTTTTCTTCTTGGATTAACTCCACAACCAGAAACCTAGAAGCGAACTGATCAGCACCATGACCGTCAACCAAGCTGACATGATTTAAAGCTATTTTGATCATCTGTTGAAGAGTTGACCAGCACAATCTAGCCAGATAATTAACTAGCCTAACATTTGGAAAGACTCTTGTGTGTCATTTTGCTTCGTGGTGTGGGCGTTTCTCTACATGGTTTCAGGGCCACATTTAAAGCAACTGAATTAAAAATAACTTCTACTATAATAGTAGATAAAAATAACTATTGTCAAAACAACTAGAGGTGAAATGAAACTGCTAAACCACACAAGTGCACCATGATGTTAAAGATTCTGAAATCCTCAGCGTCCTCAGTAATGAATCTCCTCACACACTCCAGAGAGAAATTGTATGCACACAGCAAACCTTTCTCTAAAGCTCCTAAACCTCCTTTCTGAAATGAAACCAAAGCTTTAGTTGCCTCTGCTCTCCCTGATGAAGACTGAGAGCTTTCCGTGGCCACTAGACTCTCATGCAGCTGTGAGGAAGGGCTAAAACAGAGCATGATATTTTCATAGGCTTCTCTCTGACATCTAGCCAGAGGAGCTCATCTGGAACTTTTGTTTGCTTTTGCAATCCCCAGTCCTCGTCCGGCTGTTCCCCCGAGGTCCTGAGAGCGGGGGTCTGCTTCGAGAGTGTGCCAAGCATGGGCGAGCTGCTGAAAAAGTCCACGACACTGGGAGTGTAGAGCAGGATCAACCGGCGTGTGTGAGAACGCCACAGTGCATTTTACTGTCCTGCCGTGGGTCATATCTGACCTGAGGGAGAGGAGGGTCCAGTGAGGGCTGCTTTCCTGTAAATGTGTAGGACCTGGGGAGGGTTAATTTAGTGCCTCTGCACTCACATATAGAGGCAGGAGGCCTCCTCCGTCTCAAAATGGCTGTAGATCAGTGCTCCCAGGGGCTTCCTGCTAACACTCCCTCTCTTCCCACCTTTTATATGGCTCTCTCGACCTCTGTGTGAAAGATGATTTCCTCTGTTCTTGTTTTTTTTTCTTTTTGCTTTTATGACTCACACTCTTCCTTTACTCTTTGTTAGCTTCTCGGACACGTGTGTGTGTGTGTGTGTGTGTATATATGTATATATATATGTATATATGTATATGTGTATATATATATATATATATATATATATATATATATATATATATATATATATATATATATATATATGTATATATATATATATATATATATATGTATATATATATATATATATATGTATGTATATGTATGTGTGTGTATATATATATATATATATATATATATATATGTATGTATATGTATGTGTGTGTATATATATATATATATATATATATATATATATATATATGTATGTATGTATGTATATGTATGTGTGCATGTGTGTGTGTGTATATGTATATATATATATATATATATATATATATATATATATATATATATATATATATATATATATATATATATATATATATATATATATATATATATATATATAGGATGTAAGTAGGAGTCACACGTGTATCTTTACATCCAGATGTTGTCTGAAAGCCATATGTGCTTCAGTTTCACATCATTGTGCTTCATATCTCATATTATTCAATTTCACTGCTCATGTGGAAATGTATTCCACTGCCAGCTCTGTGGAAACACCCCACGTTCCCGCGCTCACATCCTCACGGAACGCGACACACAGATAAAGGAATGTTGGGATTTTTGTGAGCCGGGTTCGTCGGATCTTATTTGCTGGAAAATCCCATCGCTGTGATGAAGCCCGAGAGGACTGCAGTGACAGCAGGCGGCTTTAATACCAGACCGAGTCTGGACTTCTGCCCGTCTGTGCCACACGGTCGAGACGGAGAGCAGCATAGATTTCACATTCTACACATGGTGTAGGCTGCAGACCTGAAAGAATAAAAGAATGTGTGTTGGTGAAGACTAATGAGAAGTGAAGTGCTCTTCTTTCCATGCGGGTGATCATTTGCTCCACTCAGACACGCTGTTTACAGGCTGGCATTATGGAAGACTTGGTTTTTTTGATGCACAATGTTCTCTTAATAAAAAATAATCACCATGTCAGCACTATCATCACTGGAGGTTTGTGTGAATGCTTTGTTAAGGCTCTGAGTGTCCAGGTGATAAAATTGGTACTTAATCATTTCGGTTTTTAAGATTTAAGGTTAATGAAAACGTGGAAATAAATTTCTCTGTTTGGCCGTGTGAGTCGTTTGTGCTCGGTACTTTTTGGCTGGACGTTCCGTTGCCCAGATGTCTGTCCCCAAGGAGCCAAGCCACTGTGTTCCTGTCTTGGCGAGGCGACGTGTGTATCTCCAAAACTTTTGAAACAGCTCAGCTGGTGTTTGCCTGTTTATTGAGTGACACGTCTGTGAGCAATTCACAAAGATTTAACGACCGTCTTAAACGAAATCCAGCAATCTAGCTTGCGGTAGTTTATCTCGGCTTCGTCTGAACGTGAGGTCACTAGGTTTTGAGTTTACAAACTACTGAAAATGGAACGGTTATAGCACGGAGCATCAGACAATCACAATCTGTGAAAATCTGAAAACTAGCAAAATAATTCTAAATGTGTTTCATTTGAGAAGGAGGATCTTTTCACGTGGGAGGGGTCTGCTGTTGTACGAGCCGTAAGCGTAGTGTCGTTTTCCTGGATTAGTTCAAAGTATCTGAGAAACTCAGATTGTGAGATAGCGTACTTTAAAAATATCTGAATATCAGTGTGCTCTTAATGCCCTAGGTAGTTCAGATGAAGTCTGCAGTTATTTCTACATCACCATGGTGTGGTACTGAAATGTTCATTTGTACGCAGCACAGTGCTAGGAGAGACAGATCATGTGAGTCAGCGCTCTGTTGTAAAGCACAGTGCAGTGGGCTGCTCACACAATAACACATGTATTATAAACAAAAGCTCACTCCTGCTTCCTGCAAGACACACACACACACACACACCTCACATATAACCATGAAGCTATGAAGGTAAGAGAAGACCTGTTAATAGAAACCAACACATGTTGCTGTCTTACCGTGCCGTGGATCATAAACAGCGCAACCAAAGACGTGAGATTGAGAAAAATACGTCATCGGCTCTCGGTGCAGGTAGCTCGTTATCTACAGTTAAAATCTATCTCGAGAATTGGCTGCACTTTATAAAAACAGCAGCATTTTGATATTTTGGATACTATACATGCTTCCAGCTCCCTGTGGTTAAGGAGCGGCACGGACGTTATGCCAGTAGAACATTACCACATGGTACAGTTACAGAGACGTGGCTGTGAAATGATGATTCGCCCATAAATGATGTTCACATGACGGTCAGCTGTTACCAGCTCTCAGTAGGTGTATGGTGATGTAACAGAGCTCTGTGTAAAGCTCTGCAGCTCCTGGAGTTTCATCTCCGACCGACAGCTGTTGTAGAAATCGCTCACCCTGACGGACGATAGGTCAGTGATCATCTCCACACCTCTGAACACACCTCCCCATAATGAGAACTGCTGTGTGTGCTGTGTCACAGCTCAAACACCAACACCTACCTTATACCTAACACATACATGTCTAGTTTATGGTCTTATTATCCACATGGCTTCCTCTCTAAAATATCGACTGTGAGAGACTTTAGGATGGTTTAGTGCTGGATACTGGAAAAGTGTGTAATGTTTGAAAACGTATCCTGATATCTCAGCTAGCTTACAAACTCTGAGTGAAACACACTCTTTTCCCCAGAGGCCATGACATGGAGTTGTGTCTGTGTTCAGCACTGAATGTGTTTGTCATGTCCCAGGCCACACTGGGGCTTAATATGAAGCTCATATGAAAGGAGGCTTTGAGAAATGTGTAATGTGTGTTTCTGTTTTTCGCTAGCCTACTAGGAGCAATATATTCACAATACAAAAAACTCAAACATTTTTTCTATCTGCAAAGTAAATGTTGATATCAAACCCATTCCTGCTCTCTGAGATGATCCGAGTGTTTGTTCATAAGCAGCTCAAATATGAATGTGTTATCTTCATCCACTAAAAATCTGTGTAACAGAGGGACAACACACACATCTCACACTGAAAGACAACACACTGACTTTATATCAGACTCACAGAGAGAAAATCATTCAGTTCTTTGTACTACAATTCAAACCCAGTGTTCTGATGTTCAGCGTCATTGATATTCTGTCACATCACCACGTGCACTAATGTTGTGTCTGATTCACTAAATAATGTATAAAGTTTTACGTATTTGGTAATTGGTCACCAGTTTGGTTTGGTAATCAGTACCTGCTGACTTCTATTTCTCAACATTTATATTTGAATCAGTCCACCATCATCTTCAGGTGTTTGAGTACTAGTTAAAACACAGAGCAGACTGCGATCTGGTAAAAACCCAGTTCTCAGACACCAGCAGAAAGAAAGCAATAGCAGCTGAAATTCATTGGCTTGATTTTCTCGACCAGTCTCTCTCTCTCTCTCTCTCTCTCTCGTACTCTCTCTCTCTCTCTCTCTCAGGTTGTTGAGAAATCTAGTGGCTTTTCAACAGGAAACACGGCTGATGCCAGTAATGATTGTGAAAAATAGAGAGCCGTTTTCCATGATGTCAGCCCCGTGGCCCTGGGGTGAACTTGAATATTTTGTAAGGGTGCGTGTACACGTGTGCGTGCGTGAGTGTGCGTGAGTGTGCGTGTGCGTGCGTGAGTGTGCGTGAGTGTGCGTGAGTGTGCGTGAGTGTGTGTGTTTGTGTGTGTTTGTGTCCGTTGTCTCAGAAATCAAATTTCCTGTTTGGAGATTCACCTGGTGAGCACACATACAGATAAAAGCCTCATAATCTGAAGCACAATGGAAAGGACGACGGAGGTAGTGATGTCCCCTCGTCCACACCCTCCACGCTTTCCCTGGACAGCCTCGACATTGTGGAAAGGAAGAGAGAAGAAAAAAGGAAGTGGGTGAGCGAGCAGGGTGAGATTGATGCGATAGCAGCAGGAATTCACATTTCTCAGCACAGCTGAAAGACATTAAGTCCGCCGTGAAGCGGAGCCGCGGCTCTGGGGAGAGGAAACAGTGCAGGACGGCACCCCCCCCCCCCCTCTATATCTCTCAGACCTAGAACCAGAGGTCACCCAGTGAGAGTGTGGGCTCATACACGACACTGACGGGTGCAAAAGAAAACACAAGAAACCCCGAGAAAACATCTTCACTGAAATTAGGCAATGATCTTGGACTTTCGGGTGAAGGATTAGTTTTTTTTAATGGTTTGAAATGATTGTGGGGGTGGAGCGAGGGACTAAACACTACCAGCCTCCTCACAGCGTTTCACTGTCCTTTTGTTTTTCACAAGGAATTCATCCCCTCGGTCGACATAACCAGTCTGTGTGGCTTTTGTAGTAATTCAGGATTAGCCCCGCCCCTTTTCCGTCACACTCCATTTTCTGGCTGGATAATGAATTGAATCTGAGAATGTGTGTGTGTGTGTGTGTGTGTGTGTGTGTGTGTGTGTTTGCATATATAGTGTATGTGTATTGCGTACTGTACTGCTGTCTAATTTGAATGAATGAATGAACCACTGTTCAGAGCAGTGACATGTCATTGTACACAGAGGCAGCTCTCAGAGACATGGCTTCGTAATACTGTGAACAAGACTGTGTGTGTGTGTGTGTGTGTGTGTGTGTGTGTGTGTGTAGGAAAAGAAGAGCAGAGGTTTGATGTGCGGCATGATGGCCTCCTGCGGTGTTCGCACATGTGCTGCTAATACTCAGTTAAACGCGTCCGCTGTTCTGTTTTCGGACAGATGGTGAAGCAGGAAAATGACATCGCGTTTCTGGATGCAGTCTCGCTCCAGCTATCTTTTTTTCCATCGCTCTCCTGCCGAACAACAGCACAGAGGATGTTGCAACGCTACTGTAATCCCCGTGTAAGAAAACAGGAAGAATAGACATCATCTGAAAATCACCCGGTAATGGTTAGATTTAGAAAGGTTTGTGTGTTGGGTTGTTGAATTTTCTGACGTTCTTGTTTGTTCGTTCAGAACGTCTAACAATGAAGGGGCGGTGAAACGGTTCTGACTCGCCTCGTCTTTGTGTTAGGGATGCAGAGGACGAACATGTTTCTGATAAAGATATCAATCCGGAAATGTGTAAACCTACGTGGTGTTATCAATCAGGGATATTTTACTGTGTCCCGTCTGTGCTTAGAGGTTCATATTCACATACTTAAGCTACTCGGGTTATCCTTTATACAGTTAGCTGAACTTCATGAACTCCATTAACCAGCATCATTAGTTTCCTTCCATGGATTCCCGTTGCCGTGGAGTTGAGCAGGTTTTACTCGACTTCTTTAAGTCACTTGTAAATGAACTAAATATTTTAAAACTGATTTTTAAAATTTGATTGCAGTTATTATTCATTGTGAAAAGTGATCTTGTCGTCTGTTGGCCAGTGCAGCAGTGTAGCTGTAGTATCACATGGTATCAGAGGGTTTTTTAATTTTCATGAAGGTATTGATGATATCAGTACGGGTCTGGATACGTCCCTGCTGCTCTGAGAGCCTGGTGTATGAACACAGCTGCTGTTAGTCCGTGACGTGAATTTCTGAGCGAGTTATATCCCTCCGCTCACATGTCTTTGTTTCTCGCAGGGCAGACATGTTCCAGACATGTTCTGTGTGCTTTTACATCATGCTCCAGCAGCGTGTCTGAAAATCTGACAGTGAAAGGAGGAGTGGTGTGTTTGGACCCGCCTTGCGTATAAAACCCGGCCTCTTCCCGTCTGGCACAATCACCACCATCCAGTTCTGTTATGAAGAAGTTGCAGCAACTCCAGAGTTTCCCACATTTCCCAGTGCTGAAGTTTTACATGCCATTGAGTAAGCAGTGTAGAAGCACGATATCATGAGGCTGCAGAGCACAGATGTTTTCTCTCCTAATCCAAGGCTCAATGTTAGACGTTTGCTTAATCAGATAATCTGAAGCAGAGATCTTCCTCTGTGTTTTTTTCTCTCCTTCTTTCAGCAGAGCACTTTAGCCCTGAGCAGGTCCTTCTAAAACTTTTTGCCGATTTCCGGATGCTCAGGTGTTAGGACGGAATAATCATCGATTGGGACTCACTCGCCTTCAGGCTCCCGGTCGTCTGCGCTCCTGACTGTTGGTAGACGCTCAGTCCGATCAGCCACGCCGAAACGTGACCTTGTCTCACGTGCCACTTTCAATTATTGATTTCAGGCCGTAGCAGGAAGCTCGGAGAGGATAGCTTTATAAGAAAGCAATGCTGCATCCACGCAAAGAAACATCTGTGAGCTATGATCTGGTGCTGCTGCACCCACTGATCCCTCCTGACATGTTTATAGGACGCTCTCAAACACAGTTATTGTCTTTAACTGAAATTGATAAAGGCCCAGGATTTGAGGATATAAACATTTCTGTGAAAAAAATAGCTTTAAAACTTGCTAAATGTGGACACGACCAAACAGGAGGAAATTCTACTTTTTGTTTTTTGGAATAAAGAGTTAATGATGAAGGGAGTGTAAATGAGGAGTGTAAATGTGACATATTGACCGTTAACTGTCCATGTCATCACTTTTGACGAACAGCACAGACTCGGAGCAGATCTGTGTTAAAAACCACGCCAATGAAGGACAGACGCACACATTTCTCCTCATACAGATGCGTGATTGTTGAACACACGGAGCTTTGGGGAGTTTTTACACTCTGTTTTCGGGCCGTTTGAGATTCTCACTGGTGATTCTCATCTCCTTTCGAAAATGAGCAGCTCCATGTTAGGATTCATCAACGCAGCCCTAAGATGAACTGATCCAATTTAGGAACTGATCCAAACCGGGTCAAGGTCACAGCAAGGTCAAATGTCTGCTTGTCTTTAATAGCTTCCTTCCTGTTTGAAGTAGATTTTAAGGTGTTTCAAGATAATTTAGTAACAAGAACAAGACGTTTTGGAGGCAGAGTCGTCTTTAAATTTCAAGACATCTTTAGCTTTGATTTTTTCAAACCCTGATAATTCCTTCTACAGTACGACGCCCCAAGAGTCCCATCATTATTCTACACCTGAGCCACGCCTTTGCTTGCTTTCTAATTCCCCAGTTTCCTACAGCAGCTAGGATACGCAGTCTTCTGGTCAGTATAAACTCCGCATGCTCAGTCCTGTCCAAACTCTCTCCGTCACAGTCACTGACTTTCATTTGCCCATAAAGTGCTTAAATAAAATGTTCTTCATTTTTTGGATTAGAAGTAAACGATGCTGCTCTGCTCATCGACTGCAATCGGGCGCTCATCTTAATAATCCACGTGGCTTACTTCAGCTCCATCCATGCGAGAAGGAATCTGAACATTGTTCGGACAATTGGTGAAACGAATACTCACGTGAATAAATAATGATTAAGCCGGCCGTGAGTGTGGACTGCGGGGTGAGCTGGTGTGAGCTGGTCAGCTCCAAACCCACGGAGGATGTAGTGAAGTGAACTAGGTCGAGATTTGAGGAATGAAACAAGGCTCTTTATTTTCCTTGCGTACGTTTACATTCGTCCATATGACCGTAACATGACTCCCGTTAGGACCATGTGGAGCGCAGTGACCATGATTACTCCGGTTTGTGTCCACTGTCTGTTTGTTCTTCCTGTAACCCAACACTAATGAGATCCCTAGTAACTGGATTCAGGTTTCCATTCACACTGGCATACTGGGGCTTTCAATCCCATTTACTGGGATGAGTGACAAGCTTTAGGTAATAAGAACAGGATGCTGTTTACTACATACACACACTACACAATCCTACACACACACTACACAATCCTACACACACACTACACAATCCTACACACACACTACACAATCCTACACTAACACTACACACACACTACACAATCCTACACACACACTACACAATCCTACACACACACTACACAATCCTACACTAACACTACACACACACTACACAATCCTACACACACACTACACAATCCTACACACACACTACACAATCCTACACTAACACTACACACACACTACACAATCCTACACACACACTACACAATCCTACACACACACTACACAATCCTACACTAACACTACACACACACACTACACAATCCTACACACACACTACACACACACTACACAATCCTACACACACACACTACACAATCCTACACACACACTACACACACACACTACACAATCCTACACTAACACTACACACACACTACACAATCCTACACTAACACTACACAATCCTACACTAACACTACACACACACTACACAATCCTACACACACACTACACAATCCTACACTAACACTACACACACACACTACACAATCCTACACTAACACTACACAATCCTACATTAACACTACATACACACACTACACAATCCTACACTAACACTACACACACACTACACAATCCTACACTAACACTACACACACACTACACAATCCTACACTAACACTACACACACACTACACAATCCTACACACACACTACACAATCCTACACTAACACTACACACACACTACACAATCCTACACACACACTACACAATCCTACACTAACACTACACACACACTACACAATCCTACACACACACTACACAATCCTACACTAACACTACACACACACACTACACAATCCTACACTAACACTACACACACACTACACAATCCTACACACACACTACACAATCCTACACACACACTACACACACACTACACAATCCTACACACACACTACACAATCCTACACTAACACTACACACACACACTACACAATCCTACATTAACACTACACACACACACTACACAATCCTACACTAACACTACACACACACTACACAATCCTACACTAACACTACACACACACACTACACAATCCTACACTAACACTACACACACACACTACACAATCCTACACTAACACTACACACACACTACACAATCCTACACTAACACTACACACACACTACACAATCCTACACTAACACTACACACACACTACACAATCCTACACACACACTACACAATCCTACACTAACACTACACAATCCTACACTAACACTACACACACACTACACAATCCTACACACACACTACACAATCCTACACTAACACTACACACACACTACACAATCCTACACTAACACTACACAATCCTACATTAACACTACACACACACACTACACAATCCTACACTAACACTACACACACACTACACAATCCTACACTAACACTACACAATCCTACACTAACACTACACACACACTACACAATCCTACACACACACTACACAATCCTACACTAACACTACACACACACTACACAATCCTACACACACACTACACAATCCTACACACACACTACACACACACTACACAATCCTACACTAACACTACACACACACTACACAATCCTACACACACACTACACAATCCTACACTAACACTACACACACACTACACAATCCTACACACACACTACACAATCCTACACTAACACTACACACACACTACACAATCCTACACACACACTACACAATCCTACACTAACACTACACACACACTACACAATCCTACACACACACTACACAATACACAATCCTACACTAACACTACACACACACTACACAATCCTACACACACACTACACAATCCTACACTAACACTACACACACACTACACAATCCTACACACACACTACACAATCCTACACACACACTACACACACACACTACAAAATCCTACACACACACTACACAATCCTACACTAACACTACACACACACACTACACAATCCTACACACACACTACACACACACGACACAATCCTACACTAACACTACACACACTACACAATCCTACACACACACTACACACACACTACACACTACACACACACTACACAATCCTACACACACACTACACACACACTACACAATCCTACACACACACTACACACACACTACACAATCCTACACACACACTACACACACACTACACAATCCTACACACACACTACACACACACTACACAATCCTACACACACACTACACACACACTACACAATCCTACACACACACTACACACACACTACACAATCCTACACACACACTACACACACACTACACTAACACTACACAATCCTACACACACACTACACACACACTACACAATCCTACACACACACTACACACACACTACACAATCCTACACTAACACTACACACACACACTACACAATCCTACACTAACACTACACACACACTACACAATCCTACACACACACTACACACACACTACACAATCCTACACACACACTACACACACACTACACAATCCTACACACACTACACACACACTACACAATCCTACACACACTACACACACACTACACAATCCTACACACACACTACACACACACTACACAATCCTACACACACACTACACAATCCTACACTAACACTACACACACTACACAATCCTACACTAACACTACACACACTACACAATCCTACACTAACACTACACACACTACACAATCCTACACACACACTACACACACACTACACAATCCTACACACACTACACACACACTACACAATCCTACACACACACTACACACACACTACACAATCCTACACACACACTACACAATCCTACACAATCCTACACTAACACTACACACACACTACACAATCCTACACTAACACTACACACTACACAATCCTACACACACACTACACACACACTACACAATCCTACACACACACTACACAATCCTACACACACACTACACAATCCTACACAATCCTACACTAACACTACACACACACTACACAATCCTACACTAACACTACACACACACTACACAATCCTACACTAACACTACACACTACACAATCCTACACTACACACTACACTAACATGTGTAAGATGTCTTGTAAACCGGAGTTGGCCATCTTGAAAATGTTTTCTCGTCCAGTGCCAGTGCCGTAGCCCCGCCCCCTTCCACTATGTGAGTGAAGCTGTGAGTTCATGAAGTGTCCAGTATTCCACACTGAATAAGGTGACCCATCAGGGAGTGAAGTGCACTTCATTCTGTCCTGTCTCACCTTGTAGAATAGTGTGTATGTGATTTGTGACACTTTCAGGAAATAAGTCAGGAAAAGTAACATTTCATAATACAGCGTCCTGACATAACTTTAAATGTCCGGTGCAGTTGTGTCTTTCTTTATCAGGTTAACGTCCAGTTCTGTTTGTTTACTGCCATTTTTAAATGGTCATCACTGCTCCGTCACACAGATCGCTCCTCCCCCAAAACAGACTGCTTCTCGGTGGAGGCTTGTTGCCGTAAAGTGAAACTTCAGTCTTTTGTGCAGCGTTGAGTGCTTCACGTTCGGCTGTAATTAACAGGACCTGTGTGACAGGACCGGAAACTGGTCCTGGCCACATTGGAGTTTAGGTTTCACTGCCCTGATGGAGGAATTTGCTTTCCTGGGCTGTCGGGTCCAGGCGGCGGAGGACGGAGGGCCATGCGGGGGATTTGGCGCTGCCCTTGTCGGAACGCGGCGGGGCCTTTGTGGCGGGGCGGGGTGGGGCGGGGCTTTCGTGTGTGCGGACAGGCACGGCGAGACTGAGGTGTGTGTGATGGGGGAGGGGGTTAATGGTGTTCAGGTTTTAAGGGGGCGGCAGTGGGGGGGGGGTAGATTGTTAAAAAAAAAAAAAAAAAACCCACAGCCACTCCCTTCACTTGTACCAGCCTGTTCCGTAATGAAGCTCTGCTGTCAACAGGATCATCTGTCTTCACCACGGCTTGAAAGCCAAACAGCGGAAGGCGCCTGAAAAATGTGCTGTGTGCTTAAAGCAACACTAACCTAATACAGTCCTGAGCCAAGCATGTGCGTTATGAGAAACAGAGCTCCTCTTTGTTCACACACTGTAGAAAAGCAAGCTCTTTTCCCTCCTACTTAGCACTGTAACAAATATAGAGGGGCATTTCATATCAGACTCGAGGTCACTACCTGATGACCACAACGTAATGTTTATTTATATATTTATCATTCATTATACTCTACACTCTTTGTTCTGAGTTTTCTGGAAGCTTCTGTGTAGGTCTGCAGTCAGGGATTTCTCCTTGTAACACACACACACACACACACTCTGCTGCGCTTTTTCTCATGCGTGATCCAAGCCGAGAGATCTGTAATAAATTCTCAGCCAGCTACAGAAAGGTCAAGGTTAGTGGGCAGCACCAATCACGTGCTCTCTCTCTCGCTCTCTCTCTCTCTCGATTTCTCTCAGAGCAGTTTGATAAATAGCCTGTCAGCTATGACCCTAAATCAACCTGTACCTGTATGGAGAGGGAGAAAGGTATGCTCTGACATTTTGTTCTTTGCTCCTTTATGTTCTTCTCTCTTCATTGATGTCAGAATGTATGCTAGGTGGGTTGTGTGTAAATTAAAATGCGGGTCAGTCTGAGATGAGCTATACTTTTGGGGGGGGGGGGGGGATCTGTTCTTAGCCCTAACCTCAACTGTACAACATTTTCTTTTCTCAGATTTGCAAACAGATTTGCTCCACTGGTTAAGCAGCCCTATGTTCTGTGCTCCGCTCCACCCTGTGGGGATCAGGCTGTCTTGTGGAAAACATAGTGTGTGTGTGTGTGTGTGTGTGTGAACAGCAGACCTAGCTTTTCCAGATGTTATGGCTGTCTGTATCCTGGATCACCGTGACCCTAAGCAGTTATAGACACTTACTGAGTAAAAGAAGATCACAGCTAATGACATACCCACAGTATAGTGTGCACTAAGGATAATTAATGTATTTTAAAATTATTATTATTTTTCAAAAGACCTAAAAACAAGCATAACATATTCTCACTAAAGATCTGCCCATTAAACGATCGGCCCATTAACAAGCTCTCGCTCTGCTTTATGTAGATGTGTGTGTGTGTGTGTGTGTGCTGTATGGTTTAATCGTGTCTCCTGGTGCTACACTAAATCATGATTAGTAAATGAGGGTGGTCACAGCAGAGTCTTTTTGAGATGAACACAAGTCATTTCATCTTAGCCAGACTTGGTCATTTTAGCCCCACCCACTATCCTGTACACTGCACTGTTTATTGCTCGGTTTGACCCTTGATCTTTTCACCGTGTTGTCTCTTTTTTCATTTATAAAAAGGACGAATTTGTTACAGAAGTCTCTCTACATGACCAAGATGAACCCAAATCCGCTCCCTTCTTGTTCTTACTACTCCAATATTTTCCGGTTTTTCCATAACTTCTCTTGTCCCTACTTATCACGCTGTCAGGATTCATCAGGTTGTTGCTGTTACATGAAAGACGGCTGTGAGGAAATACACTGAGTTAAAGTTACGTGAGCGATGTCCTGCTCTTCTCCTGCATGTGATAATGTTAGGAATCATGTGAGAGTCACGTGAGAGGCAGCAGAGGACCACAGTGGAGGTCACATCACCTGAGCACACACACAGGCTGTAGTGAGATCTAGGACATGTCCAGAGGAACGGGGTTGTGACATTTTTGCACACTCGCAGCCGGACACTAAAGAGATGAGAACCACTGAGGTCAGGAACATGATCCAGGTTTAAAAAAATAAATAAATAAATGAAAAGATAAAAACGCATTTGTACTGGTATTTTACTGGCGATGTTAACATGACACTAACAACGTGAAAGGAAGTGGCTAGTATGGTATAAGACTCCTGACACCCTGTGTGTATGTGTATGCCTGATGCAGGTCCAGTTGAGCATAGTGTGTTGTTAGTCTGTGTCCTGCACGTGTCTGAACTTCACTCTGGAGGTCACTGGATTTCCACATGCAGCTGCTGAATAATCACCTCATCCCTCTCTTTCTCTCCTCCTATAAATGCTTTTCTAATGCTTTCTCACTCTTTCTGTCCATCAGTGAGCTTCAGGAGAAGGCGTTATAAGCGAGCGTGTATGTGTGTGTGTGTGTGGCGTCCGAGCCCAGGCCATGTCAGCTGCCTGTAATAATTCACTTTGATCTCTAGGAGGAAGTAAAGCATGTCTTTAGCAAGTGTCTTTACTAAGGAGATTAATTTTAGTTTAAGGCCTATAGCAAAACAAATGCAGGTGTGAAGATGAGAGGAATTCAGATTGTCCGCACACACACACACACTGGATGGTAGAGGCTATAAAATGACCAGGCGCTGTGTGTTTTCAGTCATCTCTTTCTAGTTTCTTGCACTGACGTGGTTGTCTGTCTGACTCGTCGTGCGATGTTCTGAGATGCTTTTCTGCTCACCAAGGTTGTATCGAGCTGTTCTATCCGTTCTGCTTGTCCTCTCTGATCTTTCTCCTCCTGCAGGTCTGCTTCTGACCAGGTGTGTTTTTTGTTTTCCACGCCACCCAACCGATTATGTGTGAAAATCCCAGTTACTGTTCAGGTATTCCTATTAAAGTGGCCAGTAATTGTATAGCCAATCATTTATTTCTGCATGGAATGTTATGTTGTGCATCCTAGAAAAATGTAGGGCAAATATTTGTAAGGAAACGTGTGTGTGTGAGGAATATAAGTTGCTTTTTTGCACTCTTGCTTGAGTGGAAAGCTTCAGAAGCAGGGGTTATTTTTGGAGACACTGCATGAGCCCCAGGGCATTACACATCCGTCTCTCTCTCTCTCTCTCTCTCTCTCTCTCTCTCTCTCTCTCTCTATCTGAAATGGGCTGACAAGTCTGACCTCGGTGGGAAATAGCTGCTTCTTGAAGCCATCACTTAACATTATTTCAGCATTGTGCCCTCTCCAGACATTTCATTACCTCCCAAAACACTTTACCAGCTTTTTCTCTCTCTCTCTCTCTCTCTCTCTTTATTTCACAGCGACACTCGTGTTAGAGGAAAGCATGTGTTTTGCTCTGAAAGTTTTCTTAGTTTCTCAGTGGTGCCAGTTGATGGACACAGCTGGGCGAAAAGCGTGAGGTCAGCAGACTCGTGCTAGCAGTAATGAACTGATATGGATTTCCTTAATGAAATGCTTGGAGATGTCCTCGTCTGGAGTAGTGTGTGTCGTCATCGTTCAGCTCAGTAGGTGTGTTTCATCTGCCGATCGCCTGCTGCTTTAGTGAGCCTGGATCTTTTGCGACATTATTTAACCGCTAAATGGAGAGTTTTCAGTAATAGAGATCGTTTTTTGTAACATATCAGAGATCTGAGCAGCAGTCTGTAATGGCTAGGACACAGCAGAGTGTGTGTATCTGCACCGGGGACATGGACGGCGCCGAAAAACCTTCGGCTGTGTAATCTGCTCCTGTTCCTGTGAACACTGCTAGTGTTGCTGCCTCTGCCCTGCTGCCGCTCACACGCTAGCACTTTCACAACCGTATCAGCTACCAAACACTCAGAAGTACACACATTGCTGATCAGAGCTCAACAAATAGCTGTGTATCTATTTATGGCTAAGAGGCGCTACACACTGCCAAGCTAGAGCGGCGTACATTTCTTGGCTCAGACACATTGTGATTAATACTGACCGTGTAAGAATTAAATCTTTTAATCACTTTGGTTTTTTGTTTTTCACGTACTAGTGTGTTCAGAGAGACACGAGAGATAATAATCCTCCTCCTCATCATCATCATCATCATCATACATTTTCCCTTTCATTCTCACTGCAGTGTTTTTACACGACTGATAACAGTGATATTTTTAGATTGTTTTTTTTAGTTTGACATGCAGGGAAATGAGTTTTACAACTGTCTGTATTATAAATATAATCTAATAGAAGAGGGTCATAAAGGAGGTCAAATATCAAATAGAATACAATACAGTGAAATAGAATAAGATAACAATAAAAATGAGATAAAATTAGATAAAATGAAGATGATGTAATACAGTGGTATGAATCTAGCATGATTTTTACCAATAAGTTGGGAAGTGCTGTATTGTTTACTGCTCATGCCGCGGGTAGCCATGTTGATTTCACATCACCTTGCTGAACTCGGGGTTGAGGAGACTCTGGAGTCGGAATCGGGATTTTAGGAGGGTGTCACATTTTTTCCAAGTCAGAGGTCAAAAATTCAGCCGCTTTTAGTGGAAGGCAGTGTTCAGAGTCTGGAGATTGAGAGGAAGATCATGTGACAGGTCAGGGGATGAGTATGTTATTTGTGGGGGTTTCAGGAAAAGGGGTTTGTGTCTACAGAGATGATGTGAGAGCAGTTATAGACATCCCTTTTAGCCAGCAGCACTGAAGATATCTGGAGTTCATTCCTGAAAGAACCCTACAGTGTAAATCTCATGGTCCTGAAGGATCCACTGCCCAGGAGGACTCTGGGTTTTCCTCACACTTTTGCTAATAATGCATTTATTTCTCTTCCCTCTCTAATGTCCCCATTTACATGCACCTTCTTCTGAATAGAGTTTTTTTTCCCTCTTCACTTCCCCGTGTGCCCCCCTCTCTCTCTCTCTCTCTCTCTCTCTCTCTCTCTCTCTCTTTCTCTCTTTCTCTCTCTCTCTCTCTCTTTCTCTCTCTCTCTCTCTCTCTCTCTCTCGTATTGTAATGGAGAGGCCAGGCCGTCTGCTCCCTCCTCTGGGGTGACCAGCTCATCATTGGTATGCCGCACGTGCCGTTCAGATGCCTGCACGCCTGCCTGGATACCGCACTTCCAGCATAGTAACCAGGCTCGGGTGGCAGGAAAAAAGCAGCATTCAGCACGCAGCTCTCGTTCTCCTCGACTCACAAAAAAAGGAAGCACAATAAGCATTATGTGTGCGAAGGTGTTGCCTTTTAATTACGTTCATTGTTATTTGTAAAATGCCAGTGCGCTCGAGACACGAGTCAGCGAGGCCATGCGGCGGCTTTCTTTTATGTCTCCTGCTGTACGTCTTTTAATGGCACCAGCGGCAGCAGCTGTCTCATCACCGCTGCCTTTTGGGAACGATGAGGCTCTGGAGGTTGAACAAAAAGTATTTAATTGGATCCGTGAGATTTTTTTTACCCTCTCTCTCCCTCCGCTGTCCGTCTATCTCCGTCTGTCTCCGTCTTCATCTTCTTCTTAGTCGCTTCTAATCTATTTCTTTCTAAAGCTAAAAATCAGACTTAATATATCTCAGCATTGGTTTGCTTGTTCCACATCCCTGTCGTGGTTAGTTAAGGTTCCCGCAAGGCGTCTGCGCCATTTCCTTCTTAACAGCCTACTTTTAGATTGTTCGCTAACGGCGTATTTTGTCTGCTCGTCGTCAGGATGAAACACGGTCATAATTTAGTCTTCTATTCTTGGCAGCTTGCCTCGTTCGAGTCCTGGAACTCTGATCGTTTGTCAAATCCAAAGCCGAATCCAGAATGGTCAGGCGGTGATTTCAGCATGTACGCAAGTCACGCTCCTGAGGAAACGAACACAGGACAGTCTTCATGCTGCTGTTTAAGCTGTTTTTATTTCTCGGTCATGTTAGCACCATGTTCATTTTCATGAACTCATCTCTCTCTCTTTCTCTCTCTCATGTTCTCTCATGCATGTCGCTTATTTATGCTCAGCATAATGCTAGAAGGGAAAAAAACGCAGCAATCAATCCCCAGCCCTTATCGGCCACAATTAGAGTCAGTAATGTGAGCAAGGGGATCCATAATGCTGAGAAATCCATTAGCAGTGGTGAACAGGGTCACATGTCCTCGCTGATGGGGTTCCTCTGATGTACTCTCGTGATTTTTGGGCCAATACCTTCTTTCATGGTGCTACTGCGGTTAAAGCTAATTGGGGTTTTCACATCCTGTTTTTGTCGCGTTTAGAATCAGACAGAGTCCGAGTGCGAGGTAGAACTTTGCACCTTTTCCTCCAAACACACACAGACACGGTGGAGTGAATCACCGAGTCGGCCGTGCTGGCCAAGGCTCAGCACAAACAGACTTATCTCTGCTGTGCAGGTGCTGGTCCTTGTCACTCTGCTTTATGACCACACACACACACACACACACACACACACACACACACACAAACACGTCCTGCGTTTACCTCCCATTAAAACTCCAGACTGCTGAGACAGGGGGAAACAGCAGTGATAAATTGGACGGCACTTTTAAGCGCTGATATTAGACAAGCCCACATCTGCCTTCACACAATTCATCGCTGGACATAAATGTAACCACCATAAACAAGATCTATATGAAGATTTTAAATAGACCCACAATTAAAACCTGATGAGGCGTTTCAGGAACATTCAGGAATTCAGTCGGCTAACGATACACGAGCCGATCTTCGGAGCGGTTAGCGTGCGATTGTTAGGATCTTGTACGTGTTTCTGTGCGAAAGGTTAGACGATGTCATTGTAGTGAAGGTTTCTGGGGCTTTGTGCTGTTTGTGAGTCTTTTGTTGTGTCTGTTAATGCACTTTGTGCTGTAGCACAAAGGTTCACGTTGAGGTCAGATTAGCATGACTGATGCAGCGAAGCTAAAATAACTGTGTTCACTAAACACAAACCTGTCTGTCGCTACACTCAGTATTATAAGGTGTACAAGGTTCACAGGTCATTATTCATGTTACAGAGTCCTGAATCCAGTCTACACTACTCACTGGTCCTGTATTCTGGCATCACGTCATTTCAGTCGAATGCAGTGCAGAACAGTGCAGCTAACGTCAAATAACATCATGAGTTGTATTTCAGTAATCTGTCTATTATCAGTAAGATATTTCTATTTTATGGTGAAATGTGATCACGTAGCTTTCTTTGAGCAGTAATAGCAGGGTGATGTACCTTAGATGTGTTCAAGCTGAACTGTCCCACAAAACAGTGTTTCCCCACTAACCATGATATGAGTATTGTGATATAATGACATCATAATATGACACTGACACAAATATTATATATATATATTAGACTGGGGCGCTGGTGGCTCAGTGGTAGGTTTCTCACCTACCATGTGGAAGGCCTGGGTTTGATTCCCAGCCAGTGCCCAAACCCCAGTCACTGGGTCCTAAGCCCAGATAAAATGTGAGGGTTGCGTCAGGAAGGGCATCCAGTGTAAAACCTTGTCCAAGTTGTTGTGTGAACCGGTTGGTCTGCTGTGGCAACCCCTCATACATGTAGGGAGCAGCCAAAAGATATATATATATATATATATATATATATATATATATATATATATATATATATATATATATATATATATATATATATATATATATATAAAATATATATATATAAAATATATTTTGGGCAACAAATTTTGTTTCCCTCCTTCATGAAATTGCCTCAGTATTTATACACCACACGGCCTAGTGTTAGCAGGCTCTGCTCCAGGGGCGCTGTATCCCTAAGCTGGGATATGTGAAGAAAAGAATTCCACTGTGCTGTAATTTACGTGTGGCGTTACTACATGTGCAGTCAGCCCGGTGTGTGTGTGTGTGTGTGTGTGTGTGTATGTTTGAGCCATGCAGTTGGTTGGCTCCTCAATCAGGGTGTCCTCTGCTGTGTGCCCTGAGTCTTCTGGGATGGACTCCAGGATCCGTGCTACAGAAAGTGGATAGATGGATGGAGGGATGAATTTTATAGATGGATGGATGGATGGACAGATGTAGCTACCTGACCATTACATTCACATGTGATCCTTTTTGTACCCAGTTGTATCCAGTTGTTCCTTTCACAAGACTGAAGAGGTGCAGCCCTGTTCCAGCATGATGATGAGCTAATCTGAGATATAATGAACCAGCTCTGCTGTAGCACACACTTACTCTAGTTATTTAAGTCCAAAATGTAAAGGTCTTGCATTGTAAATATATATATATATATATATATATATATATATATATATATATATATATATATATATTATATATATATATGTAAATATATATATATATATATATATATATATATATATATATATATATATATATATATATATATATATATATATAATATAATATAATATATTGTGTGTGAGCATGCAATGGGCCTTTATTACCTACAGTAGAGAATCTAAGCGCCCCCCCATGCCTCTTACCCCCACCAATTGGCTCATTCCCCCATTTGTTAAAGGTGTGGTTATGCTGTTGTTTACGGGAAATCACATCAAACCTACTAAACATTTAAACATTGTGTAAAAATATTACATCCCTTTTCTCTAATAAACAATTTATTATTGAGTATATTCAGTAATAATAATCAGCTTCTGATTGTTGCTTCGCTTGCTGTATCTGTTTAATACTAAAGTTACGCTTTGAGTTAATATAAAGCAGCCCTGCACTATTCCTTTATTATTCTATCAGATTTATGATTATACAATTAAACCCAGTGAAAATCCTAACTGTTCATCATCAGTACACCCTTTCTGCTGGATATTTGGGTTAGTGGCTTCTTCTATGCTCTCTCTCTCTGTCTCTCTGTCTTTCTGTCTTTCTCTCCCCCTCTCTCCCTCTCCACCCCCCACCACCCCATTCTGTTTTTTTAGCAATTCAGATCCAGTCAGTTCCAGCAGATCATATTACACATGGGTAAGAGGAAGTGTAGAGCAGCAAGCTTATTCCTTTATTATTATTGTATATGTGAGGAATGTGCCATTGTGTGGACATAAGTAAGATTTCCCAAACACACAGGTATGAAGTGTATATGGTGAAGCCTGGGTTCATCAGCAGTGAACTCATCAGTGTACAGATGGCTTTATTCGGCTGTGTGGAAATCCCCTGGCCGCTTGGCAGGAGCTGAGAGCATGAGAGCTGCTCCAGACTTCTCACGAGGGCTAATGCGAGTCACATTAGAGCAGAGAGGGGGAAAAAACATGCATTTATTTCTCTCTCTCTCGCGCTCTCTCTCTCTCTCTCACTCACACACACACACACACACACACACACACACACACACACATTCTTTTTCTTTATATCAGAGCAATGGTGAATTGTCTAATCTGACTGGTCAGTAGGTGTTCATTGTTTATAAAAGCAGCTCTGAGAGTAACTCCAACTAGAATCTAAATGATATTAATGCACTTGGGTAATATCTTACATTCCTACAATAACAGCTCATCCTCAAGTATTTGTGTGCTCTTTCTCATCTCTTTGTACCTTTACAAACTGCAGTAGTGTAAGAGGAATAAAACACTTCGTAAATAATCAGACCATCTCCCAGCAGCCGGTCACTGATTTAATAAGTCTGACTCTCACTCGTCCTGTTCATCTTCCACTAACACCTGATCACAGATTGCAATCTGGAGTCGAAAATACCCCAGTGCTCGCAGGATTCCACCCCAGAACCTTCTGTCTCTTCCCCCACTCCCTCCCTCTCTCTCTCTCTCTCTCTCTCACACACACACACACACACACACACACACACACACACACACACACACACACACACACACACACACACTCCTGCTTATTCTCTGCGATCTGATGGACCTCAGAGCTCCATAAACACTGAATCTAATACAGAGATGATCAGTGATTTCTGGCTTCCATTACGAGCTTACATGAGCAGTGAATCCTAGCTACACACACACAGTATAGCAGAGGATAAAGATGTACTGTTTCTTTTTGTTTATTTGTGCATTGCTGGGGCAGTCAGATGGAAATCGTGTGATTATTTCCATCCATGAATTGCAGAAAATTGTGTTGCATTAAATAAGTATGGAGGAGCACAGCAGACCCGCAGTACCAAAATAATCCACGTTGTGTGTATTGGTCATCAGTGCATTCCAATCTTAGAGTCCCCTGTTGAAGTCCATGTGTATGTGCGGTCACTATAGAAACATTAACATTAGAACAAATGTGTTAAGTTACAGTGTTGATGCTACGGTCAGGACTGAAGTCTGATCTGTGCTGCTACACAGAAATAATGTACACATGCTACCCAATGAGATTTGAGACCCCCTGTGGTGCTAGAATGTATACAGGTCATGTTATTTAATGTTATTTTCTTGTTAAAAATGTTAATCTTCATTGGTTCGTCATGTCTGGAAATTAGAACCCATTTTTTTGAAGCCATGTTTATTGAAATTCAAAATTCTTTATCTCTTTCCTTAAGCTTTTATAGAGGAGCTTTTCTTCCTTAAAGCTCTTACAGTAGACTAAAAATAGCCTAATGTTGTCATTTAGTTAAAAAAAGATAACTCTCAGCAGAGAGACAAACATCTATCACCTCAGAGTTGAATGACCTCCAGTTATATCCATATCTTCCTGTGTGTGAAATCTTAATCTGTCCTCAGCATGATGACACGTGGTGTGTTGGTGTGAGTGAGACAGAGCGGGAGAATGCGCCCTTTCCAGTTCTTTCACTGAGCTCCAGTCAGACACACCCACTTCCTTAATGGCTCTCTGATGTCTGGGCTCAGTCCAGTGCACTGTAGTAACTTTGAGCTTTGTACTGCTCTGCTGAGAGATAAGAGTCCCGGGCTCGGCCTCCGTCTCTCACACGGGTGTTTCGCTACCTTCACACACACAGCCATTTTAATGCTGCCGGTCTCCAATCACTGAGCTGTGAAGTGACCACAAGGTGGGTGTTCCTACTACTGGTTGCCATAGCAATAATGTTTATCAGTGGTTCTGCTCTCCTTGGAACGCTCCTGAGGAAGGTTTGGTGTTTGTTTATAACAGTCACCGATGTGTACATGTGTCCTATCATATGAGAAGCAGTATGTGATCTTCTGGATCTTCTCTTCTCTATGGTCTTCACTCCCACTGGGAACAAATCACTGCAACAAGTCACGAAATATTTCCCTAAACTTCTCAGCTTTGTCCCACCGCCGGACACGGAGGAAGTTGCCAGCTCCAGTGATCCCTGGTCACTTTGTTGCTGTAGCATTACTGTTGAAAATTGGCTTTTCAGTCTTAACTGTAGTGTGAGGTATCGGTCATGGTGTGGTGGTACGTCGCGGAGTCACGTCACAGGTCAAAACACAGACATTATACTTACATTATAACAGCTATACACACACGCTCCATCAGCCTCAGAGTCGGATTCTTTTCACTTGATAAATAATAAGACTAAATAATGAGATCGTGTAGAGTCACAGTAACAACAATTACATTTTTTAATGCAAAGAAAACACCGTAAAGCAAACACCGTCCAATCACACGTTGTTACTATAGCAACTGTAACTATAGTAACTGTTCAGTAACATACGCAAATATACAGAAAGCTAGAAAGAGAAACAGAAACAGAAAGCTCCGGAATGTGTGATTATAACAAAATAATCAGCTTTCTGACCAATCAGAGTCATGACAGTGTGAGTGTGTGTTAGTGTGAGTGTATTAGTGTGTGTGTGTGTGTGTGAGAGAGTGTATTTGTGTGTGTGTGAGAGTGTATTTGTGTGTGTGTGAGAGTGTATTAGTGTGTGTGTGTGTGTGTGTGTGTGTGAGTGTATTAGTGTGTGTGTGTGTGTGAGTGTATTAGTGTGTGTGTGAGTGTATTAGTGTGTGTGTGTGAGAGTGTATTAGTGTGTGTGTGTGAGAGTGTATTAGTGTGTGTGTGAGAGAGTGTATTAGTGTGTGTGTGTGAGAGTGTATTAGTGTGTGTGTGTGAGAGTGTATTAGTGTGTGTGTGAGAGAGTGTATTAGTGTGTGTGTGTGTGTGTGAGAGAGTGTATTAGTGTGTGTGTGAGTGTATTAGTGTGTGTGAGAGTGTATTAGTGTGTGTGTGAGTGTATTAGTGTGTGTGAGTGTATTAGTGTGCGTGTGAGAGTGTATTAGTGTGTGTGTGAGTGTATTAGTGTGTGTGTGAGTGTATTAGTGTGTGTGAGAGAGTGTATTAGTGTGTGTGTGAGTGTATTAGTGTGTGTGTGAGTGTATTAGTGTGTGTGAGAGTGTGTTGGAGTGCTCTCTGTGATTTTATACTCAGCTCACTTCTCCTGTGCAAACAATACACTTTCTCTTTTGTGTTCTGACACCCACTGCTTCAGAGTAATGCTCCATCTCTAGCTCTGTGTGAGTGTGTGAGACAGACAGAGAGACAGACAGAGAGACAGACAGACAGACAGACAGACAGACAGACAGACAGAGGAGTGGCTACGTTAGAGCACAGGATTTAAAACAATGCCTTTGTTTACAGGTGCTCTAATTTAGCCACTCCTCCCTCTCCCTCTCCCCCCCTCTCTCTCTCTCTCTCTCTCTCTCCCCCTCTCTCTCTCTCTCTCTCTCCCTCTCTCTCCCCCTCTCCCTCTCCCCCTCCGGCCGTCTTGCCTGATGATGTTATTGTTGTTTGTGGTTCAGACTCAGAGGAAGTGCGCTCTGTTGGGGATTTGTCCTGAACTGATCTCTCAGGATCATGTCAGTTGATGTGCTCTTGTGCACACTGAGACTTTTGGGAATATAATTAGTATATTTTCAGAATATACGCTACAAAGTGGGGGGGAAGGGGAAACACGTACATTTCCTTTTATCTGCTGTGATGAGCGCATTATTTTTCTCTCCTCAGAACTGAGTACTGGATGTTTAACGAGTTAGATTTAACAACTGCTGCTTTGTGTACAGTTGATGCAGTGAGCAGCCATGTTGATCAGCTTTTCCGTGGTGCCACTCGGGAGTCCCGGAGCAGCTCTTTATTAGAGTTACACAGCTACGACCTGCTGTAGCTAGCCATCATGGCTGCCTGTTTAACCTCATCTAAACGCTTGTGTCAGGAGTTTTCTTCATTAACGTTGTATGTACATAAGCAGCTTCAGGAGAAGAAAGTCTGTACGTTTGTGTGATAGATGTGAACGTTCTGGACAATCGACACACAGTTTCTTCAGAAGCGTAAAAACTGCATGCTTTTGTTTTTGAAAACAAGGATAAAATTGTCTCTGGGCCTCCAGTGTTGTTTATTACACTCTCTGTAGCCAGCGAGCGAGATGCAGAGGCTCAGAGACACAGACGTGAGACATTATGACAGGATCAGAAAAAGAGGACACTGATATTCACAACCTTACACAACCTGTTACAGGTGGGGGTTTCATGAGGGAGCATGAGGCTGTTTCTCCCTGAGGATCATCTGAGTGACATGAACATCTCATTTCTTCACTGATGTCACTACGCATTATACTGAACATACGAGAGAGAGAGAGAGTGCATCTTGTCCTTACATACTACACTAATGTGATGAGGGGAGGAGGAGGGTCACTCTCTTTCTGTCAGTCTCTCTCACACACAAACACACACACACACATGTTTATTTGGTCTCTCCCTGCATGAGTGATTTAAAAAGCAGATTGAGCCACACTGGGGAAGTGAGTGGAGTGTGTGTAAGCCGGTCCTCAGTGATTGGACTGCAGCGGCTGAAGCCCAGCCAGTCAGGGAGTCCTGCTGCCTTTAGTGACAGGCAGATTTTCCTCCAGCAACAGTGCAGGGGACTGATAATCACACCAGTGTCTGGAGTTACTGCAGGACACACACACACACACACACACACACACATACTAACACACACACACACACACACACTCACATACTAACACACATACACTAACACACACAAACGCATACACACACACATACTAACACATACATACTAACACACATACAAACTTTTTAATGCATTTTTTAAAACCATAATCATGTCTCATCTACAGGAATGTCAACACGATTCACTGACCGCTTCACTGACCTGAGAACAGAAAACCTTTCAGTCCCTCAAAGTCCTGTAGAAGAACATTTATAAACAGTGGACATCAGTTTAGATCCAGATATGATGTGGTGCATGCTGGATTAGTGGCTAGCACATCCACCATGCATGTTCAGGGATGAGGTTTGATTCGTGTGTGTGTGTGTGTGTGTGTGTGTGTGTGTGCCCTGTGGTGAGTTTTCAGCGTGTCTATTCAGAGCTCAGGATATCAGCTATACTGATCTGCAGCATTAAGTGACACAACGCTGTGTTTTCTTCACTGAAACCTCGAGCCTGGAAACTCGTCTGTGTTTATATTATAATCAGGTTAAAAAAAGCCACAACAATAAAAAACATTCTAATATCATTATAATAACACCAGTTACAGTTACAGTCATGTGTATTTGGGAATATCTCCAGTTCCAGTCTAAATAAATAAAGAACTTCCACATCATATTCCTGTTTTTTCATTTCCTACAGGATCAGATCAGATTTTTTTTCTGATTTCTGATCCATGTTTTTTATTTAATCCTCCTGATACAGATTCCTGATCAGTATCTTCTCTACTTAGTGCTGATTGAGTGATACGAGTGTTCTGTACATCCATATCTATTAAATTCTGATAGTAACTAGCTGATGAACTGATTAGATTAGATTCGATCCGAACCGGATCAACATCATGGAGATAGCTCGTCTCCGATAGCTCCGTTGCCGTTGGGTCAGATACACGTTCTTGCTCAGAAAGAATTCTGCCATCTGTCCCTCCGTGCGGCCTTCTGTAATTCTCGGTAAGAATGCGATATCTCTGGAGCGAGCCGAGGAACCTTAGACGGTGTTATCATCATGACCAGCAGATGAACCGGTTTTGTAGATTGTGTATTTGATCCGAACCGGGTCGTGGTCACTGCAAGGTCAGGAATATAAATTAGGACACAATTAATCAGCTACTAAAGTTAAGTTTTAATCCTGCTCTTTGAACATTTACTTTCACTTTAAAAGCCAAACATATTTTTATTTTACGTTCTTCCCTTTGTTGTGGACGTTGAGGAATTCAGTGCTACACTTTTGATGTTTCTTACCTCGATTCTGTATATCTCATGAGACATATCATGTTTTATAGAACTGTCCAATACATCTTCATCATAAAGCACAGTTCCATTCAGGACTCAGTGAGCAGAGGTTCTCAAGATGAGCTCAGGGTTTTTTGGTTATGTTGCACTGATGGAATTTATTATATTCAGGGGCCCAAGCACCAAAGTCACCACAGGCCTGTGTTCAGTCAGAGAAAGCTCTAAGAAGAAAGTATTGGAAGAATCTAAATAATGTTTGTGAAATAAATCCTTACTTGCTGTGTGGGAATTTGCTGAGCTAAAGTGAAGCCACAGAATAAACCAGTTTAACAAAGCGGTTGCTATCACAAGTGTAATCACTGGTTAGTTATTAATAAACTGTTTATCTTGTTTAGTGCTCAGTGGTTCTTGGCTCAGTGGTTTGCATGTGATGGATGGATGGATGGATGGAGCTATGGATGGATGGATGGATGGATAGATAGATAGATAGATAGATAGATAGATAGATAGATAGATGGAGGTATGGATGGATGGAGGTATGGATAGATGGATGGATGGATGGAGGTATGGATGGATGGAGGTATGGATAGATGGATGGATGGATGGATGGATGGAGGTATGGATAGATGGATGGATGGATGGATGGAGGTATGGATGGATGGATGGATGGATGGATGGATGGATGGATGGATGGATGGAGGTATGGATGGATGGATGGAGGTATGGTAGATTGATGGATGGATGGAGGTATGGTAGATTGATGGATGGATGGAGGTATGGTAGATAAATGGATGGAGGTATGGATAGATAGATGGATGGATGAATGGACAGATGGATGGATGGATTTATTGGCTCCTGTTCCATTGTGATGTTCATGTTGAAAGTGGTATGTTTGAGTCCTTTATTTAATATTAAATAGCGGTCAGTCGCCTGTCCTTTGTGTCCTCAGTGTTTGAGTGTGTGTGTTTTTTCTGCAGTGATGTGAGCAGTGTGTCCATGTGTCAGTTCTGCTGCAGCTCTTCCAAACACAATCACTTGAATGTGAACCATCCACTTTCTCTCAGTCTGTAGCCTCAGGATAAATAACAACACAAAGTCCTTAGCATAAGGTATGTTAGCTTACATTCCAGCAGAAAAGCCAGTATGTAAACAGCGATGGACAGATGTGACGGACGGAGGGGCGTAACCTTGAGAAAATGGATTTCCTACCTGCTAATTCAGGATATAAAAAAAGAGCTGGAATGTCTGCAGTTCAATGTCGCATTACTGTAATTAAAAAAAAAAAATCTCTAAACTCTGGAAGCAGAGATGTTATTCCACCCGCGCCTCTTACAGAGCAGATGTTACCAGAACGCAACACAAACATCCCACTGACTGTCACTGTGCAGATCAGTTGCCAAGTCTAATATGAAGAAATATTTACTCCTCAGTGTGAGAGATTATAAAGTCTATTTATTCCATCATGCTTTCGAAGTTTCAATATTTGATGATGTCTTGCAGTATAATGCATGTATTTTCTGAGGAATAGGCCTGGTTCTGTCTGTAATATCTGAAAGAAAGGGCAGTGTACACTCTACTGGTCTGCTACGACACCCTAATCCTCTTAATGTAACTTTCATTATTTTAATGTCTCGTGTTATGAGTGTATTATGTACACATAGTAATTGTGATCCTCAGTAGATGTTGTGATCGTGGCCAAAGCCCCGGAGTTGATGAGCCTCAGAGTCACCGCTCATTATCCCTCCTGACCCTCTGCCCTGACAGGGATCTGTGCTACCCTGAAAAATCCATCCAGAATCTCACTCAGCCATTCAGCTGCTCCACACTTCAGACAGAGGAGTTCAGCTCTCCTGTCTCCTTACACTGCCCCTCCAGATATAATGTCTTGTTGAGAGAGAGAGAGAGAGAGAGAACCAGCAAGAGAAGCAAATAGAGCAGAGGAGTGTGGAGCTGGGTAGTGTGTGTGCTGTTAGTTGCGTAGCAACCAGATCTTACTTATCACAGTACTGCTACATTTGGTGTTGAGTCGGTCCAGAACTCTCTCTCTCTCTCTCTCTCTCTCTCTCACTCAGTGTGTGTGTCCAGTTAATTAAAGCAACTGAAACTAGAGAAATAAGATTTCTGCTGCGTGTTCAGACAAGGCCATCTTCCAGTCCAGTTTTTGTTCATGTTGTCTTGTCTAATTGTAGTAAAGTGTGCTCTCGTGACGTGTTGATGCTTTTCTGCTCATCATGGGTGTAACAAGTGGTCACCGTAGCCATATTGTTGACATGTGGTCTGTTTTCATGTTGCTCTGCTTGTGAAGACGAGTGTAAACACTGATTTTTATTAGACTGTGTATCTCATGTCCTCGAATCAGCAGTCACTTAGTCGGTGTGTTCATGTCAATATGGCCACCACGTGACTACATTCATCATGACGTTTTATTTCCTCGTCACTCCGTAGTGCTCATGGCATTGTGGTGTTCTGATCGTGATTTATTCATTAAATTAATACGTTCATCAGCCAGGTCTGTAATCCTCTCACATGTTCTGCTTTAACGGCTATTCCAAGATCTCCTCATTTGTCTTTTTCAGGCGTTTGCTCTGGTCTCGTTCGAGCTTAAAATGGCCAAAGGCTAGACCGGACTCTCGGCCAGTCCTGGCTCGTTCCGGCCCCATCGGGCTGTTCAGGGTTCGTCGGCCAGTCTCCGAGCGGTTATATAAGCCGTCTCCAGACTGCCTGCTATTGGAAGCAGTACAAGGCTTTCTCCCTCATGCATGCTGGAGCAGGCTGCCTCTCTACACGCATGTACCGAAAACCGCTTGCACAACCGCTCTGGCCTCAGCTCTGGGTGAAGGGTTTATATGCACATTTTTATGAACTGTGGATTCTCTTTTTGTGCATCTTATGGAGCAAGAATGTTTTATTACTCTGCCGTTTCTGTGTATTTTTTCTCATGAGCCTCCTGAACTGTTCCTAATGATGCCATTCAGCTCATTTTTACCTGTATTTAGTTTTTGGTGTGTCTGAGTGTGTGTTTGTGTAGCTACTTGTTCCATGACCGTGTTTTGGCACAGAAACTCTATTTAGCTCATTCATATTTTTATTGGTTAACAACAAACGAGAGTGAGAAGATGATTGTCAGCCTGTGCTGATGTACCGATAAGAACTTTCACAGTCAAATCTACATGACGCAAACTACCAGAGCGTTTCCTACAGGCAGACTGACCTCTGCTCCCTCTATCGCCGTCCTTGAGCAATCCGAGCACTAATGACAGCTCGTGACAGAGCAGACGAGCTTTTACTAGAGTTTGGATTTATCGTCCTGGTCGCTCGTCTGTTTTTTTTTATTCACCTGCTGTGTATATAGTGGCCTCCTCTTCAGGATCACACTGCATGGACTAAAATAAGGAGTGTGAAAGCAGAGCAGAGGTCAGGACTTGCTCTTTAGTTTGAGTCATGTTACTCCCAGCTGTCATTCTCATTCTGCTGTCCAGTTCCTCCAGTGAATGGAGCAGCAGCTGCTCAGGCCCTGGACGAGCGTGACGTCTCTCGGCATTTATCTGTACAGTAACAGTGGGACACACGGAGCTCAGAACCTGTTCCTACGTCTACCTGAAGTGTGGAATTACACATTGTTTAACAATACACAAAAAAATGACAGCAAGTGAAAATATCTTCAGGATAATCAGATTTTCTCTTATTTCCTACAATTCCAGTACAAATTAAAGCAAACATAAGATTGTTATGCCTATTTCTGCACTTATTAAATATATTTAATATTTCTGCACATATACACTTCGGCCTGGAAATAAATAGTTAGCGAAATGATCTATTGATGGTACAGGAAGCTTGAAATGAGGAAAAATGTCTGCAGCTAGGTTTAATAATCTCAGATCTTCTACAAGGAAATCATTCGATTCAATTTGATTAGATTTCGACTGTAGAAAGATATTCCAGATATTTTAAGTTGCTGAGATTTTCACAGTGTTGTGACAGCGCCACGGCGCACGATTGGACCGTTCCTCGTGTCTCTTACATGTGTTTGAGACTGCTGGGAGTTTTACCAATACCAACATAATAAATAAACAAAAAATCCATGCACTCTGAGTCAAAATGATCACAAAAACAACTGAAATTCTGGAGGGACTGGTGTTCAACTGGTGTTCAACTGGTGTTCAGAACCAGTTTCATGCTGTGAACATTTTAACCTGTAACCCTGTTAGTCATCGTCCATGTCTTTGTAGTGTAGTGTGGGTCATGTACAGAGCTGTGTCCTCAATACAGAGACTGATAAACAGGAGCAGGTTTTTCTTAGGTCAATAATTGTGTGTGTGTGTGTGTGTGTGTGTGTGTGTTTTCAGCATAGACACAGCAGAGCCGTTACTGCACCGACCCAGTTCCTGCGTGCTTCTGATTTTATTTTGTAAAACATGGCCATGATATCCTTGGGTAACTTTTTCCGTCTGTTGGTTGACGGTCACGTAACTCCAAGCGGACACTTAAACCCCCGCTGCATCAACCAGTGTCCTGCCATCTGTCTCCATAATGTAGTCCAGTTAAACCCCAGAGGAGAGTTTTGTCTAGCCACACTTCTACTTTTAGATTTTTTTTTTCCACCTCTTCTCTCTGATAGTCAATGTAACCATCAGCCCTAGAAAGCTGGTATAGGTGTGTGTATGTGTGTGTGTGTATGTGCTCAGGTCAGCTGGATATGACAGGATGCACAGTACAAACACACACCATCCCCCTGTTTCTCTGACCTTCGTACCGCATGTTAACTTTTAATGAGAATGGTCTCGCTCTTTTTTTTTTTTTTTTAAATGAAAGAGACGGAGAGAGGACACGGGCCAGTGAGAGAAACCAGAGGGGAAGAGAGGCCAGTTTCTGATATCTGACATGCTGGGGGTGGGGGGGCGCGGGGCAGGAGGCCGAGTCACATGCGCTACTACAGGAGATAGAGAGAGAAAGAGAGTGAGAGAGAGAGAAGGGAAATGAGGGGAAAGGCACTGGTCAGTTTCTTGGATACTTTAATCATTAAAAAAATGAATTGTCCACCTGGGTGTAGATTTAACTGCTCTAACTTTTTCAGGAAAAGCAGTGTAATGTCATATTGTGTGTGATTAATTAATATCATCAACTAAAATTTTTCATTTTTATCTGTTAGTGAAAGTGTAGTGACATTTGCTCATCTATTTGGTGGACATCGTAATCCAGAGCGACTACTGATGAACTGGGTCACTCGGCCACAGTGTCCAAAATGGGAAGGAGTTTAGTAAAGAAGACACACCGACAATGTTTTTCAGTGTTTAAGTCTTTTATACACATAACAGCTTACACATGGAGAAAAATAATATTATCCAATAAGAACAATCCTCTATATTCATGTCTCTGTGTTTGTTCATGTTTTATTTTTCTGAATCCAATCAAATTATAAAGGATAAAAAAAATAATGTATTTCCTAATGCAGTGTAATTAGCTTCGTCTCATCCTTGAGGTAATTGTGTTCCGTTTATCCGTCAGATACGACTGGAGTTTGCACTTATGCGTCACCGAACCTCGCTGTACTGTTTCATCAGAGTTATATTTTATGTTTCATGTCCTCACTCCGGCTAAAGTCCTGTGTTTAATTCCAGTAAACAGTGTCCATGTGGTGTGTGCAGCAGCTCATAAACCAGGTGCTAGATGTCTGTTATATGTACACAAATATCCTACTTTTAAATATTAGTCTACGGTTTCAGAAAAAGGACACATAAGAAATGAAACTCGACCCTGATGTGGTGTTGGAAATTCAGCATGAGAGTGCTGGGTATACAGAGGGAGAGGAAAGGGTTAAGGGACAGGTTACTGCAGGGAGAGAGAGGAGGAGGGACACAGTGTCCATCTGACATCTGTCCTGATGACTGCTCCTCACCTGTTCCCCTCTCTCACTCTCTTTCTCTCTTTTACACACACACACACACACACACACACATTTATAAAGAGTGAGTGGGAGGCTCCAAAAGGCAATGAGTGATTAAAAACACAGCAGGCTTGTTGAATCATTTTTGGGTCGAATCCACATTATGCAAGTGCCGTCTGTTAGCCAGCATGGTATCCACTCCTGTGTCCAGGGCATCAGAGCCCATGTGTTGTAAGAAGAGGTTCCCTCATTTTACTTACAGCAGGATTTACCATAAAGCAGGTTAGTGTATTCTGCTGGCTGAAAGCAGAAGATCAGCAACTATGGTTCTGTCTGCTGATCGGGGCAGCGGTGGTTCAAGTGGTTGATTCTCTGGGTTGTTGATCAGAGGATCAGGGTTGCCCCAGCACCACCAAGCTCCACTGTTGGGCAACTGAGCAAGGCCCTTAACCCTCTCTGCTCCAGGGGTACTGTAGCTGCCCCTGCACTCTGACCCCACCTTCCTCAGCTGGGATATGTGAAGAGAAGAATTCCTCTGTGCTGTAATGTATGTGTGGAGATAATAATGAAGGCTTCTTGATACCTGCAGCATTGGTGACCCAGTGAAGCATGGTGGTGGAAGCATCCTAAATGTTTTCCTCTATGAGTCACTGCATTTTGTTGGATGGTGTGTTGATGGTTTCGGGGTGGAGATGTTTTCCTAACCGGCCCCTGGGTGAAACTTTTCCAGAACTTGGTCCCAGTCTTGTTTTGACTTTATTGGTTGAAGTGACAATAAAGCTACTTTGACTTTGAATTGTTCTAATTCTTTTCCTTTATGATGCTGTTTGTATGACCCATCCAGACCAGATCCAAGGGTTTCACAGCAAAGTGGATGAATGCTCCTGCAGGCCAGCGTGTACATACATATTACACCAATAAACCTTCATATCATTTACACTAATGGTGCAAAGAAAGAGCGTAGATCTGACAGAAATAGAGAAAGGCTGGCTCGGCTCGTTAACAATTAAAACAGCTGTAGTTGTTGACCTCGGCATGTTAGTCATGCATGATATCCGAATGCGCTGGGAACACGGTTTATATAAGGTCATAAAGCTCTTAGACAGAGCTCTCTGCTAAAGAAACGTTTATGTCTGATTGCAGGAGGTAGAGCAGTGCACGCTTCCAGGTCCGAGATGTACGTGGTCTGCAGTAAAGAAAAAGCTTTGTCTCGTTAGCTCTTCGTCAGCTTCAGATTACTGTCTGCTTCCCAAAGTATGAAAATAGTTCAGTCCACAGTGTTCTGAGTTTTAGCTAATCATTAATGCGTCACCCACAAGGAGCAAATTCTTTTTGAAAATATGTGCTGTAGCGGCATTCACGCCTCATTTCTTCCTCCTTTCTCACCAAACCTCTCCATTTGTCCAGCTCCAAATGAGTATATTGAGCTCCAAACCATGACTCAGGCTCCAGAAACACTCGTTCTCCTTCGAGGCCTTTCACTCTTCCTCTCTTTCTCTCTGTCTCTGTGTCTCTGTCTCTCTGTCTCTTTCTCTCTCTGCCTCTCTCTCTCTCTCTCTCTCTCTCTCTCTGTCTGTCTCAGGGAATCCCCGGAGGGGTTTGTAGATCTGTAAAACCCAGGAAGAGAAATCTGTGCCAGCTTTGTAAGCTTGGCTCTTCACTGCAACAAAGACAAATACTCTTTTCACAGCACTTAAAATAGACCTGGTGGAGGAACATGGACCATTTTCATGATACACAGTTGTGTTTGAGTGGGAAGGGAGTTAACAGGGTGATGGTTTTTCTTTCTCTCCTCAGGTATATGTGGAGTTTGATGACCTGGAGTGGGAAAAGCGCGAGTGGGTGAAGGTGTACGAGGACTTCCAGATCTTTCTTCTGGAGCAGCAGCTCGTCTGGGCTAAGAGGAAAGAAAGCTCGCAGCTTCAGGGCACCCGGGCCAAACAAATCCAATGGCCTGCTCTGGTGAGTGAAATCCACCATTAACTACCCCCAACAACCCCCCCTCCTTTCCTACCGCACAGTCCAGCGTTTTGCTTTTCTTTGTCACATCCGTCTCGTTTCTCTCTTCTTCTCCATGGAGTTCGCATGCCGTAGCGCAGGGCGCCGCAGCTGGGCCTGCTTTCATCAGGCATCACAAAAGCTCGGAAATAACGCGGCCTTCTTTTTGGATGATTTGGGGTTCTTTTAGATCAATGCCTCGCATGTGACAATAAAGTCAGTTTGTTTGGCACGTTGGTAAGCCCTGCTGAGCAGTTTGGGAAAATAACAGAGGGTGTAACTCCAGCTGAAAGATGTGACTGGAGGGCTGTGTGTGTGTGTGTGTGAGAGAGAGAGAGTGAACTGTGGTAAAAGTTAAACTGTGCTCTCAGTGGCTTGTTGCTGAGGTTGTGTGCTGTTTTGATTATGTAACACAGTGTAGTACAGCGCCATCTGGCCCAGGCACAGAAAAAAAGAGTACAAAACAACACACTAACCACACTCACTCACACATACACACACACACACACACACACACACACACACACTCACACACTCACACACTCACACACCAGCAATACCTTGTAAACTTGTGGTGTAGGTACTGGTTGTACAGATCTGTTGTCGTGTCAGAACCTTTCATTTAATGGGCAAAATATTAGAATATTAGATTTTGTTGTATGTCTTGCTAGAAACCACAACCTTGTCCCGCATATATGTGCTTATTACCGTTAGAGTTGATGGCAAGAACATGCAAAGCTTTATCAGGATTAGTGTAAAGAATTTAAATTGTAACAGGTTTGGTTGTTTTCTTGGTCATGCTACAATTCCATATGTGTTACTTTCTCATGTTACTGTCTTCATTATTAATCTAACATACTAGACACTGAAGATCAGGGGTGGCATGGGACACAGGTACACAACGCTGGGCACTGTGTAGCACACCAAGCGCTGAATGAGACACATGAAAAAAAAGATTTCTCCACGCTGTTGTGAGAAGTTCAGGCCTGTGGTCATCATCATAGCTTCATGCAGGTTTGTTGACTCAGTAAACCTGCTCATACCTCTGCTTCCATAATCAAATCCTCACATTCACGTGACATTCGGATCAGTCGAATAGAGTCTGGTGAAAGAACAGTCTGGTGTGTTAAGGAGATCTGTTTGAAAGTCTGTTCTCCGCTTCAGCGTACAGCCTCAAACCACCAAAGACTCGTGTCTCTGGAGTCCACTGACTTCCACTGTTGCAGCTTTTATAAAGATTCATTCAGTCATCACCCTCACAGAATTTCCCTAATTACCTCAGCCGACTCCTGACGAAACAGTAATTACCCGGCGCTCGCACTTTTGGCCATCGTGTGGCCTAAGGGAGACAAATAGGAGAGTCTCCTCTTTCTCTCTCCTTCTTGTTTTCATGGCTGCTCTCTCTTGTCCTGTGCCTTGCTTCTTTCCTGCTAAGGTTTTGTTTTATTTGTTTTGTCTCTGGCCGCCCCTCCCTCTGTTTCCCTTACACAACCTCATTCACAGGCATCATTATTTATGGCTGCTGTTTCAGTAGAAGTCAGACTTTTACTGCCTGTGGATTGGCCTTACTCAGCAGCGAGGCTCTCTGCTCTCTGGCACACTTTGGCCTTTATGTGCACTGTCCTTTGATATATGCTTTCCCTCCTCCCCTGAACTGAACGGGCCGATTGTTCTTCTCCCCTCTGTCCTGACCGCAACGCCCAGATCTATTGACAGACCGTGACCTAAGAATCGCAGGCCGGGGGCAGCCGTGGCCGTCATTCTCCTCTGGCCCCATTAAAGCGCTTTTGCTTTTGGCCCCCTGCCCAGGATATTTACGCCCTGCCCTGGGCTTCGGTCTCCCTCTCTTTCACCCCTTCAGCACTCCTCCTCACGTCTTCATTTTCCACCTTCAGGAGAAGCCAGTGTGTTCTTCTCTGATTCTGGTTTGCAGCCAGCATGTTGGGTTGTTTTTCTTTATTTTCTTTATTTTTTCCCCTCACCCTCACATGAATGTCTTGCCCTTCCAGCGCCACGTTTATACACACACACACACACACACACACACAGAGAGCAGACCGTCCAGCTGCAGATACAGACGGACGAGTTCTGCTGCTTTCGCTGTGTATTATTAATAAGACAAAGCGTGCACAGTGACAGCAGTACCCTCCTGTGTTAATGTGAGCGATTGTAAATAAGAAGAGTTTTAAGGATGACTCTCCTGCTTTCTCGGCTGGACATTTGATGATGATTCAGTGTAAATCTGTCTCACTGTTGACATGTTCGCTTGATTCATGACTTGAAACCTTCAATGGCTTAATTGTGACCCCCCCTTAAGGCACAGCCCCAGGGTCGAGCTCTAACCCTGTTAGAGTTACCCAGACTCACTCCTCCTCACTGACACGCCCCCTGCCTCGCTGACACAGGCCTGCCGTAGCGCCCGCTAGATTTAGCGACACACGTCAGTCTGTTATGAGAGACAAAATCACTCCTGTGAGGAACAATGCACCCGTTTATAAGCCTCAAAACCGAGGCATGAAAACCCATTATTTTCATCAGCCGGCTCGGGTGATTTTAATGGAAGGCTAGGACCGCCCGTGTTTGGGATGATCACTATCACGCAGCGTGAAAGGGAGCTCTCGTGCGGTGGAGTGAAAACACAGCGGCTTCTCCTTGTTTTCCATTGTTGAAGCATGAAGTGAGAGCGTTACAGACTAGAAAACAAAATCCCGTCTTAATTACCGCTTATGCTACTGATAGTTATTAGTGGACAGTTATTCATACACAAAAAAGTAGTGCTGAAAAACCACTGAAAAAACGATTCCCACTATATTAGCCTGTTTTATTAGTGCACTTAAACACCAAAGAATGTGACAAAGTGCATTTAACAGCCATAGACTGACTACAGCTTACTGCTCCAGCTTCTTTCAGGCTGCATTGTGAACTTTGTTCACCATGTCTTCATGGAGCTGCTTTGTGTACAGGAGTGTTGTCGTGCTGGAGCAGGGTCGGGTCTCCGAGTTCCAGTGAAGGGAATCTCTAAAGCTACAGCAGACACAGATATTCTCTACAATTCTTTGCTTTCGGGTTTGTGGAAGGAACAGCTCTGGTTGTGATGAAATGTGTATGATGAAATCTTATGTGTAAAGCCAGAGGTACAACCCTGCCCAGTGGTTATTTTTACTCTGTGCATTAGGAATCCCTCACGCCTGCTTAAACAACAGTGCAGCTCTTAATCCAGAAACACTGGTTTGTTCTTAAAAAGGTTGTCTAAGCTTCAGCATAAAAACAAACCCATGTGCCCGGACTGAAGAAGATTTACAAAAATGTCTGCCTGCATCTGGATATAGCGTACGTTTCTGGTGAAACTTGATGAAAACAGATTGTATTAAAGAGACAGACCATCCCTTTGTCAAGCAGTGATGTAAAATCCCAGCCCCATTCTTATCTGGTCTTATTTTTCATCATGCTTGTTGGTGTGAACACCAGCTAGATTAATGTTTTTCATTAGTGTAAGACGTCTACCGCGTTCTGGAGGAAATCGAGCCCATCCCTTTTTGCAGTTTGTCAATAACGCCTGTCAGTGTGATCCATGCCCTGCTCTGTTTATGTTCCGGGTAACGACACATTAACCACACGCAGTCCGTCTGTACCAGGAAAGTAAACTGCAGCGTTAGCTTGATCTGTGCAGGCTGTCGTCTGCGTCAAAGCGGTTTTTCAGGTTCTCCCGTGTTTCCGGTGGTGATACCGGTTCGGCGCGTCCCGCCGCCCGTCCCGCATATGAAATCACAGCATCGGGCGTTCCAGACTCGTCAGTGTGCGTATCTTCCGTGGGCTTCTCTCCAGAGCCGGAGTGTCAAGTGGAGGTCCTGGAGACTCAAAGAGACACCCCGGACTGCAGGACTGCAGTCTGACAGGCGTGTTGTAGAGAAAGAGGTGGGTGGCAGGATAAAGAGAGTGCAGATGATCCTCACTGCCAGCTGCACAGCTGGCTTTTTAATAGCACCAATCATAGGCAGGCAGATTTTACAGCCCAGGGCTGCTTTGTCCCGCCCGCACTAAAAGCCCGGGGGACGAGGGGGGAAGGGGATGGTGCAGATCAAACAGAACCTCCCTCTTCTCCCTCTTCACCAGATCCCTTCATCACAGCTGGCTTTTATTTGGCTCTTTCCATTCGAATGTCGTGTGTGTTATGCCACCAGATCCATTTCTGTAGAGATGCCCAGAAAATCAACAAAAACCACACAAGCTGTGATTAGTACACAACTGAACTTCCATTTCGACCCGTCGAGCCTCTCTAGGCGCTTTGTGTTTAACTGGAAGAACAGTACGATCCCAGATTCGGGCTCAAGGTCAGGCAGTGGCCATTGCTCACAGCCTCTCATTGTGCACGAGTTTGTTTATCCTCGTCATTGGAGCCAGGCCGGTGCACCGCGCAGCTGTTTGTGAGGAACGCTAAATCCTCGTATGTGGAAGCCTTTGTGTGTGTTGACCTTCTCGCTCAGCGGTCACATGAAACGGTTTGTCCATACGACTCGCTTGTACGGTGCAACCTCAGGCCTAATGATTATGGTAAACAGTGGGGACTGGAAGAAGTGATTTAATAAAACCTTTTAAACACGTTCTGTTTCTACTGTAATCTCTGTACCGAGTCTGTAGCATGCGTGCATCTGAGTGTAAGGGATTAAAATATACAATAATACTGTTAGAGCAGAGCCGTGAAGATCTTTAGAAGGCATTCTGTAACGTCTCTCTAATCCTGTACTCTGTTGTGGTTTTTATTAGGGGTTTTTCTTCTTCTTCTTCTTCTTCCTTGCCACACGAGTCATTGACAGGCCATAGAATGCTTTGCACACTTTTTATGAAATTTGGTACAGTAATAGTGAGGTTGGTCTCAGATTGATGTCATTCAAGCACTGAGGTTATAGTTGCAGTAATAACCCCAAAATGGCATAGAAGCATGATTCCACATTCATCAGTTCATTGCCATTGTGTTGGATTTGTTTTACTGTTTTGAAATTTCTTTCCCTGAAAATTTCACCAATTTGTTTAATCAACCCCAAATTTGGAGCACAGCATTGTGAGAACAATCCCAACAAAACACGGTTCTGGGGTTTGTGATGTATAGATCTGTGTCCCTGACATGTTGCCTTCAGTTTTAGTGTATGATCTGGGTTGTAAACACCGGTGGTCCCAGTGGGCTCTGTTGTATAGTGCTGGAGTCAGGAAGTGCTTGGCCCCGCTGATTCCAGCTGTATAATTGTGTTTTTTTACTTTACTTTTACTTTATAACAAAATGCAAAAGGCACAGAATTCCAGCTACTTATCCTCATCAGGTGCACACAGTGACCGAAAGATGGACTGAAGAAAAATCCTGAAAGCTTTTTACTGAAATCTCGTATACTGTTTTTAAAGACAGACACAGACTTTTCTCACACTCTCACTGTATTGTGTAAGGAGACAGAATGGAGCCTCTGCTTAGGAACCCACTATTACACAATACTTTTGGACGTCGAGGCAGCGCTAGCCAGTGTGTTGTAATGGACGAGTTGTGTGTTATGTTCATACACTGCTCACATGTGCTGACCACGCACCAGTCACATGAAATTGTGACTGTGTGTGGAATAGGGCTGTCTTAACTTATTTTAGTATATCATTTCCTTTATTTTCTTATAGATTTTTCTTTATTTTTAAATTGTTGAAGGTTGAATGTATTGTACATGTAACATGGTCAATGACAATAAACATCTATCTCTGTCAAAGATATGTCTCTCTCTCTGTCTGTCTCTCTCTTCCTCTGTCTCTCTCTGTCTCTCTCTCTCTTTGTCTCTCTGTCTCTCTATTTTTGTCTCTCTCCCTCTGTCTCTCTCTCTCTCTCTCTCTCTTTCTCTCTCTGTCTCTCTCTCTCTCTCTCTCTCTCTCTGTGTGTGTGTGTGTGTCTGATCTGCTGTATGAAGCATTGTGCATGTGTGTGATTGTGTGTGAAGGACAGTCCCAGCCATGTCATGGTGTGACATGCCATGCCATGACTATGGATTCATTCCCATAGTCTGACTCTCTCGTTATAGAGTCTGTGGTGATTGGACACACAGCGCACGGTTAATCCGAGGTAAGATAGCGCTGTATTAAAGCGCGGCTCGGCTCACGACTGACAGATCTGTGCAGATTAGTCATTATAGATACGGCTTTTTAACTGCAGTACTTTCCTTACAGTCCTGGTGTTTAAAGAACACAACCCCAACCTGCGGTCAGTCAAAAGCTGTTTTAATGGATTTTAGTGTCTCATCACAGGTTCTTTTATATTATTAATAAATTGAAATATAAGTAAAAAAAAAGATAATGCTTATTATGTTTGAATAGTATAAAAATATTTTAGAATTTCAATAGAAAATAGAAAACCTAACCCCATTCTAATTATGAAATTAGGATGAATTAATATAAAACTAGTTCTTATTTTATTAGAGAAATTATATTAAAAAATGTTCACACTGAAAAAAGATTGCAGAATTTCTATAGACTAAAACATTCATATGTATATTTTTGTTTTTTAATAGCTATAGTCATTCTAATGCTAAAAGATGAGACTGATATTATGTGTTAAAAGAAGCGACTAATCCTGCTGGGAAAAATATTAATATTAAAAACATTAAAAATAAAAAATAAGATGCTACTAATGCAGGGAAATCTCTATTTCTCATCCTGCAGTAAACCGAGTGCTTCCTCACCTGACCTGTCCGTATCTCTGGCCGGTGTTGTGTGGGAAAGGGAGAAATGATGCTTGATTCTGACTGGTTAATCCTGTTTCTCACCATAGCAGCTGGCAGCCAATAAAACGCTGTTAATCAATCTAACAGTTGGAATCGTTACGACATCTTTGCTGTATTATGACGTAACAAGTGAAGTAATGTTTCAGAGAGTTCAAGCCCTAACTCTGCCCCCTAGCTGTTCCACCGGTGCCTGGTGATTCTCACTGTTAGAGTTAATGCCCTGCAGATTTGTGTAAGAACAAGCTGTTGTGTTTTTTGTGAATGTTTCTTTGTGATTATGGTACACTGTATGTTGTGGTGCAGTGATGCTTGTGGAGTACACCGGATTGTCCTGTCACGGTTTCTGTTCTTGTAGAAACACGGAGCTGCTCTGGCGGTCCTGTCCTTCATCTCTGCATCCACGCTTCCCTCAGCTGTCTGTGTGTGAGAGATCAAGACTTTATTGAATTGAAATACAAGACCTTCCAGTGCATGTGAATGACCAGTGTGTGTTTGCTAGTCCTTTGCTGACCTTCTTTCTGTTGTTCTGCATTTTAATGAATACATCATGTCTGCATTCTTCTCTCTGGGTGGCCGCTGGCTCTTTAAACTCCGGGCCTGGTCAACAGCGGGAATTTCTCCTCCATCAGCTGCAACTTCTCCGAGGCTCTAGCGCGTTTTCCTGCTATTAGTGGTTTATTTATAGAAAGGTTTCCGTCTGCTCTGTTCCGGACCGCCGGGCTCCTGCATGATGGAGCTGTTTACTCTCCAACACCAGATGACCTCGTGACCTCAGTGCCACCTGTAAGCAGTGTGGAATGTGTACAGCATGGATTCAGCCTGAGAGGAAATCCTAAAAGTCTGTAATGTAACCAGGAGCCTGGATTGTTTTGGTCTGAACACAGACAATGATATCGAGGCATGTCTTTTTTTTTCTTTTGCGTAAGCAGGAGTAATTATTAAGCTTTGCTCCTGGGAGCTGTTGCCTTGGCGCTTGTTTACATTGAGAGGCACAGCTTTATCACCGCGCACACGATTGAGTATAACACCAGCACTTTAGCGGTTTAATAAAAGCTGCTCAAGGTAACCTAATCTGCTCCTTTAATTTGTTCACAATACTGTCTGGTCTCTCTCTCTCTCTCTCTCTCTCTCTCTCTCTCTTTGTTTACGGCCCATTTAATTCAGTACTCGTCTTTTGTTGTTAGCGAGTGAGAGTTTGTGAGTTGGTGAGGTAAGGAGAAGCGGAGTGTCTTTGATTAGCGTCTCCCTCAGGGCTCAGGCTTAGATCACCAAACTTGTTTGGATTGGAAGGATCTTGAACACTCTCTCTCTCTCTCTCTCTCTCTCTCTCTCTCTCTCCTACCCGAGCGATGACTCTCCTATATTGTTCAAATTGTGTCTGACTCAGAGACGGTTCGGTCTGTCCCTACACGCCCGTACACACGTGAAGTCGTTCACCACCCACTGTGAGTGGAGCTTCCTGCTGTGTGAGTGTGTTTCAGACACATCAGTGAGAGTGAGCAGGAGATACCTGTTCCCAAAAAAGAGGCCACACCTCAACAGACTCACATGCACTAACACTTCCCACTTGCCTTGAGATCAGCTTGCCCTCATGTTTAAGCCTGACTCGTCAGTGTTTGTCTCTGCCTCGTGTCCCGGCAGCGTTACACACTGCACCCTGACCTCGACTGACCTCCAGCTGAGGAACAGCGTTGTTCTCACTGCGTTTGGACGTTTGATCCTGGCTTAGTGCAGACCTCCAGTAACATGTCAGTACATTTCAGTGCATTAGGATTTTACCTTTCGTTTACACCTGTGCTATTATTGCGTTCTCGGCCATTACAGCCGTCCAGTGTAACTGCTGTGAACGTCTCCAGTCAAGTCAAGAAGCTTTTACTGTCACTTCAGCTGTATACAGCAGGTACTGTACTGAAATAAACAACATTCCTCCAGGACCTGGTGCTACAGAAAACACAGAAACAAGTGCACTACATAGAACTAAAAAACTACTAACAAAGGGCATGTGTGCAGACAGTGCAGGAACACTGACCACTGCACAGGTCTGTAGTGAATAAACCACAGTAGTAAAATGTTCTGGATGTAAACAGACGGAGATGTGGACCAGGACAATTACATTATACTCTGACCCCAGTTTATTACGAAACAGTGTACAAAGATCCCTTAGTCTTAGTAAATATATAACACTGAATTACTTCCTCGAGACAGCCTTTGACTGGTTTTCATTCAAATACTGTTACTGGACGTCATGCGGAGGCTTGGCTTACACAGACACGCTACACGAGCGAGCCCAGTCTTTCCACAGAACCTACAGCATTTCAGCCGTGCGCTCGTCATCCTCAGGCCTTCAATCCGATTTATATAAGAGTCTTCTCTGTTTTTATAAAATGGAAAAAAGAAGCAGCTCTTCCTCTTCTTCCTCTTCTGTCATTTGTTTATGTAACTTTAACAGTAGATGTCAGTGCTTTAGAGCCCTCGTGTAAGTGCAGTGAGAATGTCACAGTGCCACCTGCAGTACCGGAGCGCTTGCATGTGAAACCTTAGAGAGCTTGAACATGCTGAAGGTGTTCTCAGAGAGTCTCCTGATCATTTTTAGTATTTTGCTAATGCACTTTAAGAGTCCGTGATTAAACTGAAATTAGGTACAGAGCTGGTTTTATACGAACTCATCAGCTGCAGGTTAAAATCACTCAGCTGCTACAACACTGTTATTACAGCCTTTACTGAGCACTGGAGAAATGGATGGTGTCACCTCTGATCTCTCTCTCTCTCTCTCTCTCTCTCTCTCTCTCACTCACACACACACACACACTTGTATGAACCAGTCTCCAGAGAGCCTCTTTGTGCTAGCATGAAGTCTTATTAAATCTGCGATCTTCAAAGGTGTCCAATATGCAGCAGGTTTCAGGCGGCACAGGCGGAGAGGATTGGGGGCCACTGGAGCCCAGACTTCTGTAAGAGCTGAGGATATACTCTCTTTTACACACACACACACACACACACACACACAATTCTTAAATCTATCTCTGAATCTCTAAAGAGTCTGTTATGCAAGAGCACAAGGCCTGAGACATAACAGACGAATCCCATCATCATCATCATCACAGAGCAGTGTATCGATCTGCATCTGTTCACGCAGACAGGAAGGATTTGTACACAACACATTAGAAAGGCACTGGTGTGTTTACACACTTGTACGGCCCACAGCTCATACAGCCTGCACGTGTCTCTGTGCACTGGCTTTGTTCTGCTGCCTGGATCACCAGATCACTCATCCTTCAGTTGTTCAGGTGTAATCCTGATGATGTACAACAGCCTTATTGTGATGGATTATGTTGTTTGTGAGGTGTTATGTATACAGTTTGTATATCTATCAATTGTGTTTTGCGTGAAACCTCCATCATACAGAACTAAGATGTTTTTCAGAGACATCTGGTCATCCTGAAGCTGAAAGTCTCCTGTACTTCAGGCTCGGTGTCCTGTGAGGAGGCCATGTGGATGTGAGATGGGAAGAATAAAGGGAGGCAGTGATGAAGACAAAGCGTGTGAAGGGAGGGCAGGCTATAAACCTCAGGAATATGTCTAGACGCTCTTGCTTGCATTTTTAATGATCCGAGTCATTGTCAGAGCCTGATGAACATCCTCTCTGAGCATGCGGCCTGATGGAGCAATGTGCCTCTCCATTACGCTCCACTCCAAGGAACAAATGTGTGTGTGTGTTGAATCTTTCATTTCATTGTTTGTAGAGATTTTATAAGTGTGTATTAGTACACACTCGGAAGAAAACATCTACCGTACATCGGGTTTAAAATCTTAAACAAAATAAGCTAGAATGAAGAGTTCAGGGAAATGTGGGTGTGTCCATTACCCCTCAGCACCATGTGTGACCTCATCCAAGCTGCATGTCCAACCTTCCTGCTCTCTCGCTCCTTAAGGTCACGTGACTGAGCTCCTTTCTCTGTTTATTTGATCAAGCTGCATCTCTAAAGACACTCACATAAATTAATCCATGAATTGCTCCGAGCGACATGCTTCCTGGAACTCTAATCACTTAATAATAAATATCTTAAACCTCTTACATTAGTAATCATGAAACATCGTGTTTTTATTCAGGACCAAGTTCACATTATTGTTGCACTGGTGTTGATATTTCCTACTGTGATTCTAATTGAGACCTTGGCCTCTTTTCAGTTTACTGCATTACCCACAATGCTGTCTGATTCCCCGCGGACAGCAGCGCCAGCAGGATTTAGCCTTTGCTTCATCTCTACCTGATCAGAGTGATGCAGCAGCACTTTAGTCTTTTAGTCTGTCCAGCAGTCCTTGTCCAGCAGTCCTCCTCGTCTGTGCATCTGCTCAAACAGATCAGCTTCCAGAAGAGCTGAAAGCTCCATCAATGTCATCACGCTCATTATCTCCTACATCAACAATAGCTGATTTAGCAGGTAAATATGTCATATAGCCGCATTGCATTCAGTCCAAAGCCTTCAGTGACGTCTCTGTTACTGCTTTTACTACTGAGGAGACTTTCACACCGCAATCTGAAACAGAACACGCTTCTCAAGAAAACCTGGGAATGTGAAAGCAGTCTTGTGGCCCAGGAAGAGTCGGAGAAAAGAAGCTCTCCACCACTTCTCACAGGAATCACGCTACTCAACACTTACCAGGAAATGACAAATGTTTCAACATAAACATATTACTGTGGTTCAGGAAGCCATTTTAGAGATACTGAGCTGACTATCAAGCTTTCTCCATCAGACGTGTCTCACACTCGAGTATTTATTGGAGATCAGTTTTTATTCATTTTATCTGTTTTGGTGACATAGGAAATAAGCCCTGAATGTCACACTGCAGCCAATCAGAGACATTTTGTTTATTATGTTTACAGTCGATTGCAGACTGGAGGTCGCTTCTGCTCGGATGTGTGTCAGGCTTGTAAACAAGCTCCTTAATGTGGAAGAACCTTGAAGCACAGTGCTGTTTACTTAAATAACAAAAAGAAAAAACTTGTGGACATATTGGATTCAGCCTTGGTGAAATCCTAATAAGACAGGAGCTTATCATACCTAAGAAACGAAACCCGAGACACAGAGAGAACACAGAGTGCTGCACAGTCCGGCCACAGCGTCCACTTCATCTGTTGCTGAGAGACTAACATCTCTGAAGAAATGGCCACCAAATTCCACAGGCCCTGCTCTCCTGCCCTACAGCGTGTGAGAGTTCGTGTTTGATTAGTGGATGTCGCTCTAATATTAAACTTCCCGTGTTCCCTTTCTAGCGTGTGACCTACACTTTGGCAGTGTGGGCGTGATCATAATCACCATGCCAATAATGTGGACCGACGTGAACTAGGAAGAAGGAGCAGGGTGCAGAGCTTGCATTAAACCTAATGGATGCTTGGCTTTCCTCATGTTTTACAGATTTCTTTTTGGCTGCATGCCTAGAGTTTCAGAGAGACATTATTTGGCAAGCAGCACTGTCCTAATTTTAAAGCATTCATGCTGTCTTGGAAGAGAGAGAGAGAGAAAAGCTTATTAGAACTGAATTAGAAGAAAACGCTGCTTTGCAATTATTTTTAGCTGCAGTTTCATGTGAAGTGCACATACATCTGTCCATGAGGCACTGTCGTGGTGTTTAATTAGTGTTGTTTATTCAGACATGTGAACGTCCTGCTTCAGTACAGATGTTTGTTGGATTCATATTTTCTTAAAACTGGGTTGATATTCAGCTAAAAAACACTTTTGCTTTAATTCCAGGTTTAATCCCCCTTCACTGTAATAATATCCTCCACTCATCTGGGAAGGTTTTCCACTAGATGTTGGAGTGTTACTGTGGGGATTTGTGGTCATTCAGCCACAAGAGCATTAGTGAGATCAGACTCTGGTGTTGGCGAGGAGGTCTGGGGTTCGGTCAGTGTTCAGTGGGCTTCAGGCAGAATCAGGGCTCAGTGCAGGATGCTCGAGAACTTCTGTTGTGCTAGAAGGTGTGTTTATGCCTCTTAGTTCCAGTGAAGTGAATCTCTGCAGCTATACAGCTGTGTATAAAATAATGGCAGCAGTTTGGGGAAGAAGCACATATGGGTGTGATGGTCAGGGGTGCACATACTTTTGGCCATATAGTGAGTCTGTCCATGAGGATGTGTACCATCGAAGAAATGTTTGCTGTAATGATGGGTGTGAACTGGCAGAAGATTCAATCAGGGAGAACATGGGGGTGGAGTTAAGGTCATGCTTGGTCACTATGAGGACATCCAGGGAAACTCAGGAGATTCAGGACACTGAGGATATCAGTATCGCTCAAAAAGAGCAAAAGTTCAACACAAGCTCACTTCAGTAACTACCAGTTAGACTTGGCAGCACGTGTCCATCGGTGGTATTTGAGGTTCTTGCAGTGACCCAGGTCAGTGTTTGAGTCTGTGTTTCGATGAGGCCCTTGCTAGATGAAAAAGTCTCCTGGCATCACAGATATTTCTTTCTCTTCATTGTGTGTAAATGACAGTATATTTATAGAAAGATCTTTTTTTTTTCCTGTCCAAAATGTTTATTTCCATTTGGTTTCAGAGACGGCTGAAAATACCTTGTTCTCAGAATACCCTCGCTGTGGTATCTTTACATTATTCATAGCTTCACTTTTCATTTTTTCCAGCTGACCTCATTTTCGGTCGCCGGAGCTCGGGCTCACAGGATGATGAGTTTGACAGGACCTACAGCACAGAGCTGCACCATAAAGAGTCGCTCACCAAGCCACGGGAGAAAAGAACCGGATCTCGGCTCCGGCCACGACCGTGTATCCGTCCTCACGCGCGCTAAAACACACGAGCGGCCCAGACCGAGAGACTCACAAGGTTCTTCTGACAGACAAGCTTTTCGGCAATATTAATGAGAAAGAACGTGCTGCTTGGTGCTGCTCTCTGCCTGCAGAGAGCTTGGAGTGGATTCAGAGGGGAAAGGAAGGACAGAGAGACAGCCTTCCCGCAGGATGTCCTCTCAACAGCAGGCTCTGGAAACTCTTTCCTTTGAAGTGGCTTTTGTTCCACGGTCACGTGCCGGGGAAACGCGCCACAGCAACACTAAAGCTTCCACAAATACGATGCAGACCCCACCGGCGCAGTCGTTCTGCAGAGACGAACACCAACACGCCGCCTCCTCCTTCATCTCTAATCCGTTTATTCTTTGAGAAACGAGCCAAACTCCACCGAAGCCACCTCCACTCTCTCTGCTACATACATTTTCCTCTGCAGGTTCCGCTGATTGTTGTTTATTTATCTGCTCGTCATCACGATCTCATCCTCCTGGTGATCCACGTCTCCTGCCGGCAAGGAGAGTTTTAAGACTACGCTCTTGTACCTTCTCGAGCGTTCTTCTTCCACTGGCTTTCAGTGTGAATTTGATTAATCCTCTCTCAAGTTCTGAACCATAATCGCTTAATCCATTGATAAAACGAGCCGTTAATTGTTTTGCATATTTAGAAGGATGTCCTCCCAGGGCTTTCCTGACACCCAGTTGATGTAATTATTAATTGCACTTTCTCAAGAGATGCTGCTCGTAGCCGCGTAGGTGAGGGCCCTCTGGAGATGGTGTTTCTTCCACACTGACTGAGAGACTGCAGAGATGAACAGTGAGATTTCTCTCTAGCTTACAGTGCATTCACGCTTCTGAGTTGAAAGTCATCTCAGTGAACTGGATTGTGCTCTGCATCACTGGTGAGCCATTTTAGTTCAACTACATTGAACACATTTGTGAGCAAAACAAATATCAGACTGTTCTTTAGTTTATTCTCTTTATCCTTAATACCTAAAAAAAGTTTTGCAAAACTACAAACTATTTTGTGTGATTTCCACGTGTTTCGCACGTCTCTGTGTTCTTATGATCGTTTATCTGCTTTATTATCGTCCTTCTGTTGGGTTTTTTGTCGCATGTCGTTGCAGTGAGGCTAAACAGGTTCGCGTTTCCAGGCATACACTCCCCTCTGCTTTTATTATGCGTGGCGTGAAACCAAAGCAACTGCTGAAGGAGAGAGCGGTATCCGTTTCACTCTGATTCAGACTCATACACAGACTGGTAGGTGTGAAAGAACTGTTTTGCACATGTTCTGTCCATATCAGTTTTCCTTAAAAGTTTGCATGATATGAGAAATGTCACTGCTACTAAGCTCATGCAGGCAATAACGCGGACACAGACTGAGATCAGATGAAATAATCGTCTGATATGCGTCTTATATTTTTCTCTGAAAGTTTCTGTTAATAGAGCTCATTTTGTGCTTCCTGTGATGTCACAGTGTTTAGTCTTTGCCTCCGTGAGGACCGAATCAGTGTTATCTTTTCCATGCGTCATCAAGAGGATTTGTTTTCCGTCCATCTTCATCGAGTAACAGTGGAGCGGATCGTCCCTGTCGTAGCTGTGCTAGTTAGCTAGCTACCTTCTGGAATAATTGGAACATCTTTGTTATTGTTGAAACGGTTTTGATTTACGCTCAGTAACACCTCCTGCTCCCAGACCTGAGGGTCAGTAAGATGTTTCTGCCACTGTCCAATCAGCAGTCTAAGGAACATCTATTGTATTGTGTACTGTTTATTCTCTCTGGAGTAAGAAAACCTATTTCAGATATCTTACACCTCTAGTGTTTGTGGTGTTGTGCAGTGAAGCCAGAAATTCAGCCCCAATTATGGTCAAATCACATGACTGAAATGCAAGCATAAGACCTCACATGGACTGCCTAGTTTTCCCATCTGACTGTAAACACACACACACACACACACACACACACAGACGCTGACACGGACACAAAGGAGTGAGTGTCTAAGCTGAAGTGATTAGCGAGTTCTATAGCAGGGACACTGATGGTTTGGAGAGAGCCATGCTTCTGGGCTGCTGGAGATTTTAGTTTCTTCTCAGTTCTTCATGTCATTCATAATCATTTTCATGCAGCCTGAGTGAGGACCTGCAGCAGAATCACAGCACCACAGCCATATCATAAATATCTCCTGTCACCTGAATATGGCTTACATGCCTTACACAATACCTGTTCTCCCTGGTGGGGTGTGTGTGTGTGTGTGTGTGAGAGAGAGAGAGAGACAGAAACAGAGTGAGAGAGAGATTTTTTTTCCTTATTTAGAAACCAGGCATGGTGATAGACAGAGCTGTCAGAGGCATGCCTATCGGCACTTATTCGTGTTCATGTCTTCACAGCATCTTCTTGGCGTCTTCACGGCGATGTGCGGGTTAGAGAGAGATCCAGAAAGCCTCATTATTCTCCATACCACATACTCACCGGCTCAGAAGATCAGCCTAGCCATCAGGAGCCGATAGAGACACAGAGCCCCCTTCTGCTGGAATCCTAGCTATTCTCTCTCTCTCTCGCTCACTCACACACACACACAGTACTGCTACACCCCAATGGTTTTGCATGAAGGGTCAGTATTTCAGTGTCCTTTGGCAGTGCAGATTGTCATCACTGATCTTATAAAGGGTTAATAACAGTGTTATTATGTGTATCTGTTTTCATGATGTTATTAAAGTTATTTTTAGTAAAATAATAGGATAATAAGTTCATCATGTTTTTATAATATCATGAGATCAGGGTTTTGTAAGCAAGTTTATTAACCCAAATCCATCATCAACAAGTGAACAGTAAGGAAGCAGGCTTTATGAAGGTGTTTAATGTGGTTTATCATGTCACTAGCAATGTGCATTGAATGTTTATGGAGGTTTTATTACTTTGGGCAAATAAACAATAAGGCCAAAAGTATGCAGACACCTGATCCTGTGCGTGAGGAACATCTTGCTCAAGAAATGGTCTCCACTCTTCTGTGGGGGATTTCCACTAGATGTTGGAGTGTAACTGTGGGAATTTATCTTCATTCAGCTACAAGAGCATTAGTGAGATCAGACACTGGAGGTCTGGGGCTCAGTCGCTGTTCCAGTTCATCCCAGAGTGAGGTCAGGTTTCTGTGCAGCACACTTGAGTTGTACCACGTCACCCCTCTTCATGGATCTTGTTTTGTGCACAGGGGCGTTGTCGTGCTGGAACAGATCGGAGATCGGAGACTTTTTGTTCGGTGAAGGGAATCTGGAACACTACAGACAGACTGAGACTTTGTAGACAGTTGTTTGGATCCAACTTCGTGCCAACAGTTTGAGGAAGAGCCACATATGGGTGTGATGGTCATGTGTCCACCAACCGCCACGTCATGACTGGGGTCCAAAACACAACAACAAACTACTGTATAATCTATAGGAATAGCAAGCCAAGGTCAAAACCAGAAACTAGAAGGCATGAGGGAAAAAGAGTTTAAACGTTCAGACATGAATTCATGATAAGACTTGGATACTTACACAGGACAATCTAATAAACAATTAACACGATACAGGTGACCACAGCAAGATCACAAATCAATGGACAGGAACATAAGCAAACCAAAGGACTGTGATACAAATCTCACTCTTAATTTTAATCCTTAATAATCTTTCATTCAGTTTTACTTCAGTCTCAGAGACATGGTGCTTTCTTATAAACAAATTAACATGTTCAGGTTCAGCTTACACACACACACGCACACAGCTTACACACACACACACAGCTTACACACACCTGATATTCCAACTTCCACCTGATTCTGTACTTATAGTGGCTCTACACATTAAAGTGTCCTGGACTGACATGTGCTCCTGAAGGAGGTCACAAAGACAAACAGATTACAATAATGTCCTGTCCAATGCAGTCAGTGGTTTTCATTGGATTGTCTTGGACGGAGACTGGTGTGTCTTCACTGGTTGATCAGTGATTTAATTCTTAATGTTACTGCAGCATCTGAATGGTGTTTATATGATGGAGCCTTAATGACCTGATGCCTCAGATTCTCAGCTTTAACTAATGCCTTAACACTGTCATTTGTGTGTGTGTGTGTGTGTGTTGGAGCTGAAGGTCATGGTGACTGGTGTAGAGAGCTGCAGTGCTGCAGAGAGAGAGAGGAAGAGAGAACAAAGGCACTCCTCTCTGTCCCTCACTGCCTCATGGTACAGATTGTCTGACACAATCAGATGAATGTCAGTATGTTCTGATTTCTGACAAACGAAAAGAACCAGTGAATAAACCAGCGCTTCCCTCACTCACACTGACACCGTTCTCCAGGAAAAAAGAACAAAGAAACCAGTGGAGGAGACATTTTGTACTTTGTCTCCCCTCTCTCTCTCTCTCCTTATCTGGAACGAGGTGTGAAATGGAACGGTGGACTGGTAGAAATGAGGGCGAGTGAGGAAAAAGAGCAAGAGAATAACAGGATTGTGGGACACTGCAGCTCTGAGCCTTGCAGATGGAGATGAAGAAGGCTTATCCCTCAGTCTCCTGCTGTGTGTGTGTGTGTTTGTGTGTGTGTGTGTGTGTGTGTTTGTGTGCACGCTAGGCTACCTACTTGCGTGGCACGCCAGTTCAGCAAAGCAGGGATTTGTCTTTACATGTGCATTGTGCTCAATCACACAGAAAAAAACATCCTGTTTGCGTGTGTGTGTGTGTGTGTGTGTGTGTGTGTGTGTGTAGGGTTTGTGTGGCAGTGTTAATCTGGGTGAGAGTGGCAGATGGAGAGTAGGGTGTTAGAGCAGGGATGTCTGGGTCAGGTGAGCGGGGTTCAGAACACGGAGCTCATGTCCTGCTCATACATGGAGAAACTCTAGTGTTTCCTCTCGGTTTATTTTTGAGGTGCTTGTCGCTGTGTTCTAGATCCTGCAGATCCTTTACAGTGATATTTGATCATCAGTGAAATTTTTTTTTTCTTCCATGTGTAATTTGGAACATGACATAACAATAATATTTAACACAAACCACAGATGAAGTGTGATGTAAAAGAGTGTGATGGGTTTGTGGTCTGTTTGTAAAAGCTTCCTGTACAAGGGATCTAATACTGAAATGATCACATCTGCGGTTGTCATGATCTCGGTTTCAGCCAGCTCACCGCAGCCTACAAACATGGCCACCCTGAACTCACCTTCCCACCAACTACCTGCACTTCCTCCGTCCCGGTACCGCCCACTTATTTTCCTTCACTGTGTTTAGCACTGTTTAAAATGTGTGTACTTTGTGGAGTACTTGCTCAGTTCTTGGTGTCGGTGATGTTACAGAGCCAGTGCTTTTTGGATCTAGAGTGTGTGATTTTTGACCATACTTTTTGCCTAGCCCGTACTGACCGAATCTGACCTGTGCCTTGCCTGTACAATATTTGCTGTGGATATAACACTGGAGCTGTTCCTGATATTTTAGATCTGTTCCCTAGTAAACTGTCCTGCACTTGTATCCTCTTTCCAGAGTCTGTATCCCTGACCGGTATATTCACACCTCAGACATGACCACAGGTTTAAACGCTATCCAGTGAGTTACATGAGAGTTTAATGGAGAGAGCACAAAGCTGAGCTGTTCCTCACATAGCGTAATTTCATCCCTGGACCTTAGTCTTCATCCAAGCGTAGTATTCAGCCCAACATCTCCATCTGACAGTTTGATGTAACCCCAATATGCTGTTTTTTGGACTGGAAATATATTTAAATAGCAACATGGTGCCTTTCGAGATCAGTGTTAAACGCCAGCTTTAAAAGTGGGCGTGGTCAGTTTTGAAGATGCTGTGTAATCTGAAGCAGTCTCTGGCAAAAGAGTTTCCTCCAGGATTAATGAAGTTCTGTCTTATCTTAAAACCATCTGCTCAGTGAAACTCGAGCTGGCTGGTTCACGTGATCCACGTGCAGATGATTTGAATAATTTCAGTAACACGTGACCCGACTCTGAACATGGGTAACTTTCCCTGTCTAAATATTGACATGACCTTTGAACTGAAGTCGTCGTCAGATTTGACCCTACACTCGGCCACTTCTTAGGGTGTAATATAAGAGTGTTGTAAAACCTACAGTGAGGGAAACTAACTGCTGGATGAAAAGCTGTTTCAGATCGAAGAGCAGCTGTTTATATGTAATATATATTTCAGAAATTCTGCAAAATATTCTGAAAATCTGAATGCGATTAGAATTTAAGGAGAGAGAAAGAGAGAGATGAGCTGGAAATGAAACTCAGCATGGAGGGCAGCTTGATCCAGGCAGCTAGCATCCATGAGTGTGGAGATTTGCTCGGTGCATCTGAGGCCACGTTCATGCCCGTGTGTCAGGAAGCAGACAGATTAGCCGGCTGTGTGTCCTCACAATCACAGCAACAGCTTTTACTGCACCGCTCGCTCCGTCTGTCCTCATGCCTTAATCCTCCTCCTCTAGTAGGTAAAGATTCCACTGCAGTGTTGACCAGGAAACAGTGTCCAGTCTGTAAAACACCACCTCTTACTTTAACATGTCTAGGAGCGAGCTGCGAGTGTTTTGTCTGGAGATAAGCCGTGTTGCGGTCCACTGGGCAGCAGTACCGCTGCTATGCTAATTATGCAAAGGCACAGTAATCACCGCGCGGGGCAACCACTACCACAGCTTCTTGACAGAGCATGGCAATTTGACTAGTTCAAATGATTATGCAAAGATGGCAGGGCAGAAGGGTAAAAACTCCTATTAGGTGAAATGTCAGCATGTGGAAAGCAGGTGCTTTGCATTAGAAAGGAAGGAAAGTAGACACGAGGACACAGTAGCGGCAGATTCCGTTTTTTTTCTCTAGATAGGTTTTATTTAGTGGATCTGATCCTCATAAACTTAAATTGTGTCCCGAATGACCTGCTACACACAGTGAATTGTAGAAATGTACAATAGTATCCTCTCGCATGGAACATAGATGGCTTACTAGCTGCAGTGGACATCGTTTCTAAGTCGATGGTAGATGACGTCAAACACCATCAGATTTAGCAAAATACTGTGAATTAACATGTTGGAAAATAAATCACACAATGTGGGCTGATGGGAGACATTAGATGTCCACCAGAGTGGTGTCAGGCATCATGAAAATCTTTTTCTCATCCAGCAAGCAAAGCTGTAAGTGTCCAGTTCATGAAGTGTCCACACTGAATAAGTGAATCATCAGGGAGCGTGAAGTGCACTTCATCTTGGACTGTTCATTTTTAACACATTTATACTCACACACTGTTTATATCTCACACTATTTATACTACAGAATGGTACAGAATAGTGTGTGAGCGTGTGATAATCTTTAATCTCAGGTTATCAGTAAGGTAAATGTATAAAAATCTGATTTGTCATGCCTAAACTCCTGCAGTCATCAGGCTCAGCAGGAAACTCGGAGTGTAGATGAAAGAATGTTCTAGTACATAATGCAGTCCATTACACTGGAGTCAGGAAACTCCTCGTGTTCACTCAGAAGTGTGCTGTTCATTATTATTAAATAAAGAAACACATCAGTGTCACTTGTACAGTAATTCTGCCCTAACGCTCAGGGTTAAAGCTCAGCTCATGGGGAATATCCGCACACACAAACTCCTGGAATGTTTTAGTCTTTTCCAGGATCTGATAATCAGGATCATTGTGTGGGATGAAGACATGCATAACGTTCAGACTCGTTATTAGACAAACATCTCTGATGATTATGTAAAGATTAAGTTTTATATGTTATAGATTGAATTACAGACCTGGGACAGTGACTTGGTTTTGTGGCTAATGACCACTTTGAAGAGCCACAGTGCAATTAAACACAACCCTGTAGCTTTAACCTAAACAAATTTCTTTCCCTTTTATTCCAGATGCTTGTTATAGCAAAACTTAATCATTATTAATCTACCTGAGTGTAATGAATATCAACCCTGCCTCTCAGAGAGGAAAAGCCATTCCCAGGTAACATATCTATAAAAACATTCAGGTGCAAGGATTTTAAGAAAACCTCAAAAATTGCGCTATTTAATTAATCTATATGGAATAAACAGATGTTATCTTCATTACCAGGCCCATGAAACTTCTCAGGTGCGTCTCAATCACTTACCTGGTCCAGTAGTCAGGACAGGTTCTGTCTCAGTTTTCACTCAAAAAAAAAAAAATCTCACAATGCACCACAAAAACTAGTATCCTCAGTGCTCACTATGTTCCCTTACTGGAAATGACCTCATGTGTTAACACAGGATGAACTGAACTCCAGCTTCACCTACTAAGTAGAGTGATATTGTTGCTAATCATTCCTTCTCTCCTGTCCACAAACACAATCGAACAGCAGAAAGAATTTAAAACCTGAAAACCTCCTGCAGTTTTATAATCTGGAGAGGAGAGGATGAGAAGAAGAGATGAGGAAAGGAGGAGAAGAGGTGATGAGGAGAGGATGAAAAAAAGAGATGAGGAAAGGAGGAGAAGAGGTGATGAGGAGAGGATGAAAAGAAGAGATGAGGAAAGAAAGAGAAGAGGTGAGGAGAAGAGATGAGGAGAGATGAGATCAGGAAAGGAAGAGAAGAGAAGATGAGAACAGGTGGTGAAGAGAAGATAAGGAGATGTTAAACATGTCATTTAAAGGCAAACATTACACATGAAGTGAGAAATGTGCATAATGATCAAATAAAAGAGTGAAATATTTTGATGAGATGATTATGGATGGTAGTTTTGGTGTAGTTTTAGTGTTTAAACATGTTTGATAGGTTGCTAAGGAACTGCAGAAAAGTGGCATGCAGATTTTCTTTGTGATATAAGTATATAATCTACACCAACTCTAGAGTAATAATAACTCAAATAACAGTTAAATAACACGTCCTTTTGACCAACACTTTTATTTATTTTATTTTAATAAATTTTATACACATTTATCCTTGTCTTTCTCAGATGAGTGTAATGTGGCCTGCTGTAGTGTGTTGGTTGTAGTGGTTATCGTCACATTCTCAGTGCGTTCAGAATAAATAAAGTATTTCCTAATCGTCCTGTGAACACTCAGAGCCTCACCGGAACGCCTTTCTCACGAAAACTCCGCCACTGTTTATCCAACACGTGACGGTTATTTTAGTCACCACTCTCCCACTTCCTCATTCACTGTCACTGCTGCAGGAAAGGGAAGATCTCCAGCAGGCTGCTCTTCCACAGTGTGGAGCTACTCCGTGTTGGACTGGAGGAGGTGTGTGTGTGTGGATGGGGTGTGTGTGGACTACGGCGCACGGGTGGAGCGCTGTAGTCTGCCCCCGTGCTTCATCGCTCGTCTTCCTCCCCACCGGGGTGTGTGTGTGTGTGTGTTGTAGTCAACCTTGTGTCTCAGAGAGCTGCCTTCTGTACATTTGTGCCATCTAACATGTTTAACTCTATAAACATAATTCAGTAGAGTGATGAAGTGTAGAGTGTGTTACACACAGTGGTGCTGTTAGAGTTCAGATGTGTGAGGTTTTGTGTGAGTTTTGTGTTCACACTGATGGGATGAAGTGCACTTCAAGCTGCCTGATGATTCATTTATTCAGTGTGGAATGTTGGACACTTTATCTGGACACTGCATGAACTCAGCACTCAGATTTGCTCAAGTAGTTGAAGAGGGTGGGGCTATAAAATGATGTCAAGATGTCTGACGACACTCCGGTGGACAGGACGTCTCACACGTGACAGAAAAGACGGATATCGGACACTGGGGCTGGAGAATATGATGATATTAATATAGGGAGTTATGTCATGATACAATGAAATGTTTTTGATATCCTGATATCCTCTATAACCTTTTGTTTTAGAATAATAAACTAAATGGAGCTAATTAGAAATGGATCATTTCTTGTTTTTTTCCACAGGATATTTAAAATGGTCATTATTTTTACTGATTTATTTTTCTGTTAGATTCTCATGTGAGTGGTTTTGTTTTATTTTTCAGTTTACATCTGATAATAAATTTATATTTTACATAAAATTTCTGAAGGATTAATTTAAAAGCACTGTAGCTGAAAAGGATCTGTTTCATAAAATAATGAAATAAACAGACGGCTCACGTATGAAGCAGTACAATAGTGTTCCATCATTATGCCCTGCATGGGAAAGTGGCTTTTAGAGGTTTCAGACGAGGGTAAGCCGGTGTGTATCGGGGTTAATCCCGCATGTTTGGGATCTGAAGCTGTTGCTCTAGCTGTTCTAATGAGGGACCGAGCAGATCGAAACCTCCAGCCAGTGCTCGTGATTTAGGCTCCTTCACATGTCTGAGTGTGAAAATGGCCTTTGATCACAGCACCATGCTTTCTTCAGCATGACAGCTCAAGTGTCGAGAGAGAGAAAGAGAGAGAGAGAGAGAGAGAGAGAGAGAGGGTTTGGGGGGAGTTCGTCCCCTCTCATTTCCTGTCTCTACCTGCTCAGAGTCTGTGCTCGAGGCTGGTGTTTCATCTTCATTCAGTCAGGCTGCAAAAATTAATCAGCTTGTAATCTTCAATTAATTTCACACAAATGGCTGCAAATTGTGTTATTTTATTGCCACAATGTTAAAACTTTGCATCAATGTGATGTGACGTGACCTGTTATGGTGTGACGTGGTGTTGTGTTGTGTGACGTGACGTGGTGTGGTGTTGTGTGATGTGGCGTGGTGTGATGTGACGTGGTGTGGCGTTGTGTGACGTGACGTGGTGTGGCGTTGTGTGATGTGACGTGGTGTTGTGTGGCGTGGTGTTGTGTGACGTGACGTGGTGTGTTGTGTGACGTGACGTGGTGTTGCATGACATGATGTGGTGTTGTGTGACGTGGTGTGTGATGTGGCGTGGTGTTGTGTGACGTGACGTGGTGTTGTGTTGGGTGACGTAACGTGGTGTTGTGTGACGTAACGTGGTGTTGTGTGATGTGTTGTGCGACATGACGTGGTGTGTTGGGTGACGTAACGTGTTGTGTGACGTGGTGTTGTGTGACGTGACGTGGTGTGTTGGGTGACGTGGTGTTGGGTGACGTGACGTGGTGTTGGGTGACGTGATGTGTTGTGTGATGTGACGTGACGTGGTGTGACGTGGTGTTGTGATGTGACGTGGTGTTGCGTGACGTGATGTGGTGTTGTGTGACGTGACGTGGTGTTGTGTGACGTGACGTGGTGTTGTGTGACGTGGTGTTGTGACGTGACGTGGTGTTGTGACGTGACATGGTGTTGTGTGACGTGACGTGGTGTTGTGTTGCGTGATGTGGTGTTGTGTTGCGTGATGTGGTGTTGCGTGACGTGGTGTGGTGTTGTGTGACGTGATGTGGTGTTGTGACGTGGTGTTGTGTGACATGACATGGTGTTGTGTGACATGACATGGTGTTGTGTGACGTGACGTGGTGTTGTGTGACGTGACGTGGTGTTGTGTGATGTAACATGGTGTTGTGTGACATGACGTGATGTGTTGGGTGACGTAACGTGGTGTTGTGTGACGTGCTGTTGGGTGACGTGGTGTTGTGTTGGGTGACGTGGTGTTGTGTGACATGACGTGGTGTTGTGTGACGTGACGTGGTGTTGTGTGACGTGACGTGACTTGGTGTTGGGTGACGTGATGTGGTGTTGCCTGATGTGGTGTTGTGTGACGTGACGTGATGTGGTCTTGTGTGACGTGATGTGGTGTTGTGTGACGTGATGTGGTGTTGTGTGACGTGACGTGGTGTTGTGTGACGTGACGTGGTGTTGTGTGACGTGACGTGTTGTGGTGTTGTGTGACGTGGTGTTGTGTGACGTGACGTGACGTGGTGTTGTGTGACGTGACGTGGTGTTGTGTGACGTGACGTGGTGTTGTGTGACGTGACGTGGTGTTGCGTGACGTGACGTGGTGTTGCGTGACGTGACGTGGTGTTGCGTGACGTGGTGTTGCGTGACGTGACGTGGTGTTGCGTGACGTGACGTGGTGTTGCGTGACGTGACGTGGTGTTGCGTGACGTGACGTGGTGTTGTGTGACGTGATGTGGTGTTGTGTGACGTGACGTGGTGGTGTGTGACGTGATGTGGTGTTGTGTGACGTGGTGTTGCGTGATGTGGTGTTGTGTGACGTGACGTGACGTGGTGTTGTGTGACGTGACGTGGTGTGACGTGATGTGGTGTTGTGTGACGTGATGTGGTGTTGTGTGACGTGAGGTGATGTGGTGTTGTGTGACGTGATGTGGTGTGGTGTGACGTGAGGTGATGTGGTGTGTGACGTGACGTGGTGTTGTGTGACGTGATGTGGTGTTGTGTGACGTGACGTGATGTGGTGTGACGTGACGTGGTGTTGTGTGACGTGGTGTTGTGTGATGTGTTGTGTGACGTGACGTGATGTTGTGTGACGTGATGTGGTGTTGTGTGACGTGATGTGGTGTTGTGTGATGTGTTGTGTGACGTGACGTGACGTGGTGTTGTGTGACGTGATGTGGTGTTGTGTGACGTGATGTGGTGTTGTGTGACGTGGTGTTGTGTGACGTGGTGTGTGACGTGACGTGACGTGGTGTTGCGTGACGTGATGTGGTGTTGTGTGACGTGGTGTTGTGTGACATGATGTGGTGTTGTGACGTGACGTGGTGTTGCGTGACGTGACGTGGTGTTGCGTGACGTGACGTGGTGTTGCGTGACGTGGTGTTGCGTGACGTGACGTGGTGTTGCGTGACGTGACGTGGTGTTGTGTGACGTGACGTGGTGTTGCGTGACGTGACGTGGTGTTGTGTGACGTGATGTGACGTGGTGTTGTGTGACGTGACGTGGTGTGACGTGATGTGGTGTTGTGTGACGTGATGTGGTGTTGTGTGACGTGAGGTGATGTGGTGTTGTGTGACGTGAGGTGATGTGGTGTTGTGTGACGTGAGGTGATGTGGTGTGTGACGTGACGTGGTGTTGTGTGACGTGACGTGATGTGGTGTTGTGTGACGTGACGTGATGTGGTGTGACGTGACGTGGTGTTGTGTGACGTGGTGTTGTGTGATGTGTTGTGTGACGTGACGTGATGTGGTGTTGTGTGACGTGACGTGGTGTTGTGTGACGTGGTGTTGTGTGATGTGTTGTGTGACGTGACGTGATGTTGTGTGACGTGATGTGATGTGGTGTTGTGCGACGTGACGTGATGTGGTGTTGTGTGACGTGACGTGATGTGGTGTTGTGTGACGTGATGTGGTGTTGTGTGACGTGACGTGATGTGGTGTTGTGTGACGTGATGTGGTGTTGTGTGACGTGACGTGACGTGGTGTTGTGTGACGTGGTGTTGTGTGATGTGTTGTGTGACGTGATGTTGTGTGACGTGATGTGATGTGGTGTTGTGTGACGTGATGTGGTGTTGTGTGATGTGTTGTGTGACGTGACGTGATGTGGTGTTGTGTGACGTGACGTGATGTGGTGTTGTGTGACGTGACGTGATGTGGTGTTGTGTGACGTGACGTGATGTGGTGTTGTGTGACGTGACATTGTGTAACAGCACGTTTTTATTATTTATTTTGAGTTGAGTGTTTCTGAAGGATCCGCTCTGAAATGTGAATAAGGAATAATCTAATCATTCATATGAACACATTTAAATCAGCTTGTGTTTATTTACACTGTTTACTGATTTCAGTGAATAATGTTATTATATCATGAGCTCCTGATTTAGAGACATTACTGTAACACATACAGGGTTCTGAGAGGTTCTGAGGCGGTCAGCGGTCTACAGAAAAGCTTTGAAATGGTCACATCCTCTCTCTCTCCACACACACACACACACACACCTCTGTGACCTCCAGTACACCAAATCACATCATGCGGTCCTTCAGCCATCTTCCCGTAACCTCGTCCCTCTTTAATATGTCTGGAGCTGCAGGTCCTCACGGCTTAAACAGCATTACTCGGACATTGTCGTATCCTGTTCCTTTTATGTGCTCTTTAATTTACTGTGTCTGTGTGTGTGTGTCTCTGTGTGTGTCTCTGTGTGTCCCTGTGTGTGTGTCTCTGTGTGTCCCTGTGTGTGTGTCTGTGTGTGTGTCTGTGTCTCTGTGTGTGTCTCTGTGTGTGTCTCTGTGTGTGTCTCTGTGTGTGTGTCTGTGTGTGTCTCTGTGTGTGTGTCTGTGTGTGTGTCTGTGTGTGTGTCTCTGTGTGTGTGTCTGTGTGTGTGTCTGTGTGTGTGTCTCTGTGTGTGTGTCTCTGTGTGTGTGTCTGTGTGTGTGTGTCTGTGTGTGTCTGTGTGTGTCTCTGTGTGTGTGTCTCTGTGTGTCCCTGTGTGTGTGTCTGTGTGTGTGTCTGTGTGTCTGTGTGTCTCTGTGTGTGTCTGTGTGTGTGTCTCTGTGTGTGTCTCTGTGTGTGTCTCTGTGTGTGTCTCTGTGTGTGTGTCTGTGTGTGTGTGTCTGTGTGTGTGTCTCTGTGTGTCTGTGTGTGTGTCTGTGTGTGTGTCTCTGTGTGTGTGTCTCTGTGTGTGTGTGTGTCTGTGTGTGTGTCTCTGTGTGTGTGTCTGTGTGTGTGTCTGTGTGTGTGTCTGTGTGTGTGTCTCTGTGTGTGTGTCTCTGTGTGTGTGTCTCTGTGTGTGTCTCTGTGTGTGTCTGTGTGTGTCTCTGTGTGTGTGTCTCTGTGTGTGTGTCTCTGTGTGTGTCTGTGTGTGTGTCTGTGTGTGTCTGTGTGTGTCTCTGTGTGTCTCTGTGTGTGTGTGTCTGTGTGTGTGTCTGTGTGTGTCTCTGTGTGTGTCTCTGTGTGTGTCTCTGTGTGTGTGTCTCTGTGTGTCTCTGTGTGTGTGTCTGTGTGTGTCTCTGTGTGTGTGTCTCTGTGTGTGTGTCTCTGTGTGTGTGTCTCTGTGTGTCTGTGTGTGTGTCTCTGTGTGTCTCTGTGTGTGTCTCTGTGTGTGTGTCTCTGTGTGTCTCTGTGTGTGTCTCTGTGTCTCTGTGTGTGTGTCTCTGTGTGTGTCTCTGTGTGTGTCTCTGTGTGTGTGTCTCTGTGTGTCTCTGTCTGTGTGTCTCTGTGTGTGTCTCTGTGTGTCTCTGTGTGTCTCTGTGTGTGTCTCTGTGTGTCTCTGTGTGTCTCTGTGTGTGTCTCTGTGTGTCTGTGTGTGTGTCTCTGTGTGTCTCTGTGTGTGTGTCTCTGTGTGTCTCTGTGTGTGTCTGTGTGTGTCTCTGTGTGTCTGTGTGTGTGTCTCTGTGTGTGTGTCTCTGTGTGTGTCTCTGTGTGTGTCTCTGTGTGTGTGTCTCTGTGTGTCTGTGTGTGTGTCTCTGTGTGTCTGTGTGTGTGTCTCTGTGTGTGTCTCTGTGTGTGTGTCTCTGTGTGTCTCTGTGTGTGTCTCTGTGTGTGTGTCTCTGTGTGTGTGTCTCTGTGTGTCTCTGTGTGTGTGTCTCTGTGTGTGTGTCTCTGTGTGTCTCTGTGTGTGTGTCTGTGTGTGTGTCTCTGTGTGTGTCTCTGTGTGTCTGTGTGTGTGTCTCTGTGTGTCTCTGTGTGTGTGTCTCTCTGTGTGTCTCTCTGTGTGTGTCTCTGTGTGTCTCTGTGTGTGTCTCTGTGTGTGTGTCTCTGTGTGTCTCTGTGTGTCTCTGTGTGTCTCTGTGTGTGTGTCTGTGTGTGTGTCTGTGTGTGTGTGTCTCTGTGTGTGTGTCTCTGTGTGTGTGTCTCTGTGTGTGTCTCTGTGTGTGTCTCTGTGTGTGTGTCTCTGTGTGTGTCTCTGTGTGTGTGTCTGTGTGTGTGTCTCTGTGTGTGTCTCTGTGTGTGTCTCTGTGTGTGTGTCTCTGTGTGTGTCTCTGTGTGTGTCTCTGTGTGTGTGTCTGTGTGTGTGTGTGTCTGTGTGTGTCTCTGTGTGTGTGTCTCTGTGTGTGTCTCTGTGTGTGTCTCTGTGTGTGTGTCTCTGTGTGTGTCTCTGTGTGTGTGTCTCTGTGTGTGTCTCTGTGTGTGTCTCTGTGTGTGTCTCTGTGTGTGTGTCTCTGTGTGTGTCTCTGTGTGTGTCTCTGTGTGTGTGTCTGTGTGTGTGTGTGCCAAAGCTTTACTAAGTGTTGTGAGTCATGCTGGAAGTGGCTCAGCCACCTGTGATGTGGGAAGATTAGTTTTGCTGAGCTCCACCCTTTTCCTGGTTCAAACACATGCCACCACGCTGCCCCCGTCTGTGTCTCTCTCTCTCTCTCTCTCTCTCTCTCTCTCTCTCTTACACACACACTCTCTCTCTCACAAACACACACACACACACTCTGCAGCACAACACAAACAAGCTCTTGAAGAGTTGACACGTGTCTCAGCAGCCAAGTCTGAGGAAAACAGAGTGAAGTGAAAAGGGGAGGAAAAGAGAAGAAAAAGGAGGGTCTGTGTTTTTTGCAGTCTTGTTTCCTTCATGTGTCCTGTTGGTCTGAAGAGTTTCCTGTTGCCGTGTGTGTGTGTGTGTGTGTGTGTGTGTGTGTGTGTGTGTGTGTGTGGGAAGCCTCTGGAGGCTGACCCAGATCCAGCTTTCACTTGGACTGTGATGCTAATGACAGAGCTGGACTAATAATCCGGCCTGTGCAGGAGCTGGGACAGAGACAGAGGGAGGGAGGGATGGAGGGGAGGGTGTGTGTGTGTGAGAGAGAGAGAGAGAGAGAGAGAGAGAACAGCGAGAACAGGGAGGGAGGGAGGGAGTGACTCGTTTTTGCTTCTTCTTACAGTCGTCCTCCCTCTAGCCTGTTTCTGTGAGCTCTGCGGCACTCGTCTTCTCTCTCGCTCTCTAGTCAGATAAAATGTCTGCCATGTGGCCAGCGTCAGACTGAGTGCTCCGTGATTTGTTTGTCCTCCATTGTTTTGTTTTCCTCTTCACTCTGACCGGAGACTTCTACCATCGACTGAAACTACTGCATGGCCCAGATATGTGAGGCTTCAGATTTGGGAGGCTTGGTTTAAGGCCGTCTCGACAGCACACAGGTAAAAACCGTCTTTTCCTGATCTGCTCACGTTAATAAGAGGCTCTGCGTTACAGGACCCATGTCTGGCTGCATGTTTTCATGCCAGCGCTGCGTGTGCGTCGTTCTGGAAGCCCGGCTTCACACCGGATGTTTAACAGCCGCACGCTCACGCTTCACAGTCAGGCGCGACGCTCCTCTAACACGGACGCTCAAAAGCAATGGGGTTTTTTAGGACTTTTTTTTTCTAAAGCCCTCGAGAGGCCCTGAGTCCTTATTCCTGAGCTGGCTTCCTGTCGTGGGTCTCAGCCAGGCTGCAGGCAAACAGCCATGTTCTCTGCTCTTGAGTATGTGTATGGGCAAGTTACTGGGGACTTTTCCTGCCTAGTACTTTTGAATCACTGCAGTGGATAAATGAGCCACACACACACACACACACACACACACACACACACACACACATTCTCATTCACTGATCAGGGGCTTTCCACACAGCTGCACTGGCCACACTGTGTGAGTGTGTGTAGGAGGTTTGTTGGACTTATATACTCTATATTTCTGTAGTTTATAACTAATCTATCTCTTCACGTCTCTGTGTTATGTTTTTTTTTAATCTTCTCATCTTTTCTCTTTCTCTCTTCTGCACCAGGTAAAGTCTAGACACAAGGCAAGCATGTAATCTGGCTGATTCATAAAGACTAGCCTTTCCAAAGTGTGTGTGTGTGTAGAAAGAGGTGTGGCTGCACTCTGACCCATTTAACAACCAGTTCCTCGGAGCAGCTCAGTGCAGCATGGGGCTGTTTGTAATTATGCCTCGTCACTTACTCGCGCACACACACACACACACACACACACACACACACACACACACACACACACAGACACAGACACAGCAAGCGAGTGTGTGCTCTTTGGACTCTGATTTGCTTCAGTTACTTCGCCGATCTGTCGAAGCCGTCCTCTTTTTCATGTTGACTCTCTGAGGTCACTATAGTTCACACCGGCTGGAAAGATTAGAGTGTGCTTGTGGGGAGGAGGTGCTCACTGTGGCTTGGTGAACATGTGTGTGTGTGTGTGTGTGTGTGTGTGTTTAGTAGCTTGATGCACCTACGCCAGTGGAAAAAAATTTGGAAAGAGAATTTGACAGCGCTGTTGAAAGCGTTAAATAATTTGGGGTTTAGAGCTGGCTGATGATCTTTCCTTTACTAAAATCAACAATCTGTAAACATCTTAAATCTGATCCCTGCGCATCAATTTAGATTCTGCCGTTTAATTAGAGTTTTCAGTTTTTATTTTAATACTTTACAGCACTTTACAGGAGTTATAGAGCTCTTATACCAATGTATTTAATATGCAGATAATGCGTGATAACAATAACAATAATGACTAATAATGTGTAATAACAACATGTTATTACACACCTGTAATCCACAGTGTTCACTTCAGGTCTAAGCAATAAAATACTCTAAACGATGCCGTCCACATGAGTAGACCTGGTTCAGTGTTCAGTTTTGTGATACAAAAGAGAAGGTTGTCGGTTCGATACACACACTGTCGCAGTAAACAACCTCCTCAATCATCTCTACTCTGTTTTATACTAATATCATTCATACCGTAACTCCTCCTCCTTCACACGTCCGGGCAAATGTTAGCTGAAAAAGTGTCCACAGATCCACACTTCCAGAATCTATCGGACACTGGAGAGTGTCCAGAAACCTCTGGGATACTCATTTCGACACGCCACGATTCAGGGAGCGGATTCCGATCTCAAGAACGATTCGGGACGGACAGCAGGGGCAGTGGGCCGCAGGGACAGTGTGTTATAGGCCACATGGTGTTCTGTAAAGGCCGTAGAGTGACCCTGTAGTGAGCTGTACAATGAATAAGGCGGTTTGGGGATGTGAGGTTTGATTTTCCTGAATTATAAAATGGAATGTAAAAGAGCCAGGTTAAGGAGCAAGGAAATAAATACAAAGGAATCTAGATTTTTATGATAAACGCCTTGTGCATTTCTTTTCACTTTCTGTGGGTTATGTTGTGCTGAGGCTCTGTGTGTACTGTACACTCATTAATATTACAAACACTGTAAAACCCTCGCTATGCATTTTTATACCCTTAGCATTGTAAAGGGATGTGGAGGTATACGCAGTGGTGCGTCAGGCCCTGGTGTAAACACTCCATGTTTCTGTGTCTCAGGTTTCTACAGGAACATTAATTCAGTATAAACTGATGACTGAATCTGAGGCTGCGTGTGTGTTTAAGGTGTTATGTTTGTAAATACAGGCAGTTTAACACAGTAGCAGTTAGCAGTATAAGTCTATAATTAGTGTTCATGTTCTCTTGAGGTTAAGAATGAAGAGAAGAAAACCTTACAATGAACAGGAATGATCTGTGTGATGAAAACTCACCGTATCCTTTACCTCAAAAAGCTCAGAGAACTGACTTCCAGGTCCTTACAGGATTTGGTGACCGCAAAAATAAACTCCAAATCAAGTGAACGCTGCGATGTCCAGATGAGTTTCAAAATGACCACAGAGTCTCATCATGTGAGGTCACCACAACACATTCAGCCACAGCATGCATTCACCTACATCGAACTTGAGCACAGCTATAGGAATAGTAGGTTACCCCAGGTTACACACACACACACACACACACACTCTTTTTGGAGTGTGGGTAAAGTTCCCATGACTTTTTTAGACAAGAAGCAGGAATGTGTGGCTGTCTCATTGAATCATGTCCAGATGAACACACACACACACACACACACACAAATCTCTGTGGCACCTCACAGGAACTCCAATCACAGTATCATGTCCTGTTACCAATACAGTTGATAAATATGGACACCAGGCATCTTGAAACTCCATCCAACTCCACTGTCCAGGCTCCTCGAGTCTCTCTGGGTTTATGGTACGAGTTAACACCCAGTGTCCAGTCTATCTAAAATAGAGCACATGCTGGAAAGGCCTGTGGAAAAGCTGCAACCCCGAGCCCGGATAAAGCACCAGGTTCAGCCTGCTGTCTGTCAGCGGGAGAGCTCTGTGTACGGGAATGACCTAAATATGGCAGAGTACGGAAGGGGAAACCAGCCTTCGCCTGTCCTTTTGATTCAGCTACAACAGAAAAGCTGTTTCCTTCCTGTCCCTCATGAAGCGTCCTGTTGTGGCCACCTTTCATAAAGAAAACGGTTAGAGATCAAGAACGAGAGCGAATGATAAAAAAAGATGTGCAGGGATTGTGTGTGCTAATGACTGTGTGTGTGTGTGTGTACACATGCAGGGTTTGTGTTGCATTGTGACCTTGATCAGTTTGCAGCCTCCTATTTCCCTCCTGACTCCTGAAAGGTTTCAGCCAGTGAGAGAGTGATGGAAATGCCTGGGCCTGCAACCCACTTAGCTATGCATGAGCTCCAGCCGCCTTTCTTCTTTACATTCCAGTGCAGCCAGCCTTATAAAATATTTACTGCTGAGCTACAGGCTGCCTCACAGCACCCGCAAAGGACAATATTTTCGAGGCGGCTTTGTCTCCAAGCCTCTGCTTTCTCCTCACATCTCCTTCCTTCGTTGTTTTTCTCAGTCATTAGTGCTCCACTGTACGATGATTTATAGCGCAGCACCATGGATTAATCAGCACTCCAAATCACAGGGTTATGTTAACTTACATAATCGTTTCTATAGTAAAAGCTTATTCACGTGACCTTGTGTGGTGTGTGTGATCCACGTTATATAGAGGAGATGAAGAAAGGTGTCTCTGTTTAACACAGAATAATGGAGAACTGCCGACAGGGTGATGTTCCAGGAGGCTCCAGACTCAAAGCTTTGTAACAGTCAGGTTTTCTACCCGAGAGGGTTTCAGAACAAACTGCAGTGTTTCAGGACAGAGAAAACTCGAGGCAGGTAAGGGCGAGTCGAGTCGGTGTGATTATGAGAGACAACAGGAGCTGATGTGTGGATGTTATTACTATAAATGGTTAAAAAGCACTGACTTGTCATCAGACTGACTGCTTACGTTTTTATGTATAAAAAGTGTACTAATAATGACGTGTCTTTCCTTGTAATTATTTTTCAAAGTTCCTTTTTTCATTCATTTTATTACTTGTGTTACTAAAATATCCTGATTGTGGAAAGTGTCATCATTGTATCATTGCATCATTGGAAGTATCTCCATCTATATTTTGCTATTTTGTGTCAGTTCAGTCAGTGTAGCGTCACATGCTGTGTGTGTGTGTGTGTCACCCAGAGGTCATGCAGATGTTGGCAAACTTCAGAAAACACTGTCACACACTGCAAGTTGTGAAACCACATTTCCACCTGCACACACTCAGCTGAAGAGACGAACACAGGCAGGATTCCGAGTTTTAACGCCTCAGGTTTTCTTTGACACTTTGTGCTCTCGCATGCCTCTCGCACCTGTATTTTTACAGGGTTTTATGTTACGTGTAAATGTTTTCATTACAGCGAGGAAACGCGACTTCTTTTCCCCTTTAAGATCTGTAGATCAGATGTGCTGCTTCTATATTTACCTGCCCTAGAAACAGCAGCGGTACTGTAGCCTTGTTTCAGCTCCCCAGCCACCGGGCTCTGAAACGTCGGTGCTCCCACGGCTTTCCAGAAACACCTTCTTTATCAGAAACGCATTCTTTGGGATTGAAATCGAACCACGAGGCTGAGCTGTCGTTCACCTTTGCCAGAATCCCCCCCACCCCCACCCCCCCCCAAGACTTTGTTCAGATATCTAATGAAAGCAGTGCAGTGTAATTAAAGCTGAAGCAGTAATCAGAGTTATTACAGTGTGTCAGTATGTCAGAGATGCAGAAGTGACCACTGTGACCCGCTCTCTTCCCCACACTGATCCATCACTTGCTCTATACAGCTGCTTATTTTAGCAGGCTTAAATTTCTGCTTATCCTCCTTTTGGCTCATCGGGTTTCCTTTTTCTCATTCACCTTAGAAGGCTTACAATCTCGATCAGCTGTCCCTTTTGGGTCAGTGATTAATCTTGAGCGAGCTCGAAAGGAAACTGAATCATCTCTGGCGAACACCACGCGGCAAGAAGACGTTTTTGCCCGTGTAGATTAATGACCGTATGTAGTATATTTTGTAGACAGTGTCATAACACTCCAGCTCTAATCTTTGGCACTGAAGTGCGGAATAAGCCGTGGAGACGTTTAAGAGGGAAAGCAGAGCGAGAGATAATGTCCTCTGTGTTTTTTTTTTTTTTTTTTTTTTCCCCCCTTTTTCCTATATACAACCATAGTAGGTCTGCTCTCAGTGCCCACCGTATTCATTCTCAACTGTTCCAGGCTCTTTCACAAGCACATTACACCTCCTTAACAGCTGCAGTCTCAGCCACGGGTCATTACAGGATTTGAAATGACCAAGAGCACAACTACACACAACACACAGCTCTTATAAAAGTGTAATGGAGTAGAAATCGCATGCAGAGAGTGCTTGAAGCCCTCGGTCTAAAATACTGTGTAGTGTGTTACTGCCGCAGTGGACGGTTCTAATTACAGCTGGAGCTCAGCCTCTCGGTAACCTTGTGAGTATGAGTAATATGTTGAGGGCTTAACACACCCCCGACTGCAGTGTGTGAAGTAAAAGTGTCCATGTGAAAGCTTTATTTTCGTTGCTGTAAGAGTAACTTCTGCACGTATTTTCTGGGGCCACTCTAAAGCTGATCGGATGCTCGGAAGTCTCAGGAATATCGGAATCGTTGACCAGCTCACACTATAAGACTTTAATCACTACATGTTTGGTGTTTGGTTTGTTCGGTGTGTCCACTGTATGAGCAGTAGATGAGGTCCACACATTACGCTTAAGTGTCCACACATTATGCTCCTGATTCCCAAATCACATGCGTGACTACAGTTTATTCTGGGACTTTCTGACCTTTTACTATTTTATAAGGAATCAGAGAAATTAGAGATGTGGACACTGAGGATCGTGATCTGGAGTTAAAGTGAAAAGTAACACAGACATTTTTCTAACCATGAGTAATGTTGTGTGTCTGTATGTTTGCTGTTCCTCCTGGATTATGGGTATGACCTGCCAAAAAATTCCCATGCAAGAATCATCATTCTTCTTCTTCTTCTTCTTCTTCTTCTTCTTCTTCTTCTTCTTCTTCTTCTTCTTCTTCTTCTTCTTCTTCTTCTTCTTCTTCTTCTTCTTCTTCTTCTTCTTCTTCTTCTTCTTCTTCTTCTTCTTCTTCTTCTTCTCCTTCTCCTTCTCCTTCTCCTTCTCCTTCTCACATTCTGCTCTCACCAGAACATCTCAGGTCTCAGTTTAGTTCAGTTGGTGTATAAAATGCAACACAAGCTACTGGATATTATGTGGTCAGATAGGACTCAAAAAAATAACTAAAGATTCAGAAACATTCTGCTATGTATCTAAAAGAAATGCTCATAAATATACATCTCTTCTGGTAATTGCACACTTCTGTATTTTTTGAATTTAATGCTACAGATCTCGAAGGTTACTGAAAAATCCGAGTGCTACAGCTAAAGCAGTTGTCATCTACACACAGAAACATGCCCATGGATAAACACCGACTCCTGACTCATACAAACTGACTGAAATGAAACTCACCTTGGAAAACTGGATCAGTCAACACACTGGGATATTTTCACTGGTTAATTCTGTAACGTTGACTATACACATTTCTATGTACATCGGTCATTGCATTTAGCGGGCTAGCTCTTTGCTAACAAAATACAACTATAAAGGCGGCCATGTTTTTTTCCCACTTTGTGGCACAAACTCATGGAGTAGGAAGTTAACCACTATTGAGTTAAAACACTGCACTTGGTCTCTTTGGTGGTTTGTAAAAAAAAACAGAGAGCCAACTTATGACTAAAGTTCACAC